>NC_059284.1:285892-380467 GCF_017591435.1 Portunus trituberculatus
GATAAGAAAGACAAGGAATCATTTCAAGAAGTATTTCAAGAACAGTTAAAAGAAAGAGATGAAAATATGACAAGCAAAATGATAGGAGTCCTCAAGAAAAAGAAAATTTAGTAAGAGAAATGCAGAAAAAAGAAGTGTAATTATTTTTGGACTGAAAGAAAAAATGTTAAATATAGACCAAGAAGGGAAAAAGACGAAATGAAATCAGTAAAAGACCTACTAAAACATCTGAATGACGAGGATAGACAGAACTTAGAAGAGGAAGTAGAAGAAATCCATAGAATGGGACCATATCAAGAAGGAACAGTGAGACCAATTAAGATATTACTAAAATCACAAGCAGCAGCAGAAGAAGTACTATATAGAAAAACGAAACTCAGAGAAACAGAAGGTTGCAAAGATATATATATAAAGAAAAATAGAAACAAGGAGGAAAGGAAGAGACACAATGAACTGGTGGCAGAAGCAAGAGAAAAAAAATAATGAAAGGTCAGAGGAGGAGAAGAAGGCATTTTTGGAGAATTATAGGAGACAGGATAAGGAAATGGTATATAAAAGAGAAAGAAGAGAAAAGAATGGAGCAAGTTTAACTAAAAATGATAAGAACAAGAGATTAAAAATGATGTATACAAACATAGATGGGATTTTATCTAGTAAATTAGAATTAAGAGATTACATAAAGAAAGAAGAACCAGATATTGTATGCCTGGTGGAAACAAAGTTAAATGAGGCAATAAAAATAGACATAGATAAAAGGTATAATATATGGAGGAGAGAGAGAGTGGGTAAAGGAGGAGGAGGAGTCATGATGATGTTAAGGAAGGAGATAGTGGTAAATCAAGTGGAGTTTGGGAAGGAAAATCAGAAATACTGTATGTTAAGATGCATATTAACAAAAAGGAGTTAACAATCATTGGAACATATGTGCCACCAAAACAAACTCATGGACTAACCAAGAATATAGAGACATGATAGATGACACAATAAGGAGTCTTACAAGAATCATTAAGGAAAGGAGAAAAGTGATATTGATAGGAGATTTCAACTGTAAGGAGGTAGACTGGGAAAATTATGAAAGTGGTATGGGGAAGATGCCTGGGAGATAGATTCCTGAACCTAATGATAGATAATTTGATGGTCCAAAGAGTAAAGGAAAACACAAGATTCAGAGGAAACGATGAGCCGGCAAGATTAGACCTAGTTTTTACAAGGGATATACCAATTAACGATGATATAAGATACAAGTGCCCATTGGGAAAGAGTGACCATGTAATATTAGAGATGGATATAGAAGAAGGAAAGGAAGATAGAGATGAATCATACAAAGGAGACCGATTAAATTACAGAAAGGCTGATATTGAGAATCTCAAGAACTATTTTAAAACGTAAACTGGGAGGAGATGGAAAACTCATTAACGGTTCAAGAGAAATATAACTTATTTTTGGAAATATACAAAACTGGGGTCAGGGAATATGTTCAAATATAGACCTAAAGAAGAAGGAAAGAAAGATTGGTTTAATGCAAGATGTGCTAGGGCAAAGGAGAAACGAGATGGAGCATGGAAAAGGTGGAGAAGAAACAGAAATCCAGAAAATAAGGAAAACTTCAAAACAGCAAGAAATGAATATGCTAAGGTGAGAAAGGAAGAAGAAAAGAACTATGAAAAGGACATTGTCGAAAAATGTAAGGAACAACCAAAATTGTTCTACAGATTCATAAATGGAAAAATAAGACAAAAAGAAACAATAGAAAGGTTAAAAGGAGAAAACGGAATGGTGGAAGACCCAAAAGTATGGCAGAACTGTTAAATAGTAAATTTCATGAGGTCTTTACTAAGGAATCCAAATTTGAAAGACCACAGGGTAATAGAGAGACTGTCTATATGAAAGAGATTAAAGTAACCAAGCTTGAAATAAAAAGTTGATGACGGAATTGGATGAGGAAAAGGCAATGGGACCGGATGAAGTCTCAGGCAGAATACTGAAAGAATGTAGGGAAGAACTAGCAAGTCCAATATACAACATCATAAAATGCTCAATAGAAAATGGAACAGTGCCAGTGGAGTGGAAAAGAGCTGAGGTGGTTCCCATATATAAGAGCGGAAGGAAGGAAGAACCTTTAAATTACAGGCCGGTATCACTAACTAGTGTAATATGCAAGATGTGTGAAAAAGTAATAAAGAAGCAATGGATCGAGTTTCTTGAAGACAACAAAATATTATCAAATAGCCAATTTGGTTTTAGAAAAGGTCGGTCATGTGTGACAAATTTATTGAGTTTCTACTCTAGAATAGTTGATAAAGTACAAGAGAGAGAGGGATGGGTTGACTGTATTTATTTAGATCTAAAAAAGGCTTTTGATAAAGTGCCACATGAAAGATTACTATGGAAGTTAGAGGAGAAGGGTGGCTTAAAAGGAAGCACATTGAGATGGATGAAGAATTACTTAATGGGAGAGAAATAAGGACGATAGTTAAAGATATGAAGTCCAAGTGGAGAACAGTAGACAGCGGAGTGCCACAGGGGTCAGTATTGGCACCAATACTTTTTCTCGTATATATAAATGACATGCCAGAGGGAGTGAACAGCTACATAAATCTGTTTATGGACGATGCGAAACTGTGCAGAGTCATTAAACAAAAGAGGATTGTGAAATACTACAGGAAGACTTAAACAAGATCTGGAAATGGAGCAAAAAATGGGAGATGGAATTCAATGTGGACAAAAGCCATGTCATGGAAATGGGAAAAAGTGAAAGACGACCAGTGGGAATCTATAAGATGGGAGATGGAGTAGAACTAGAAAAAGTAAAAAGGAAAAGGACTTGGGAGTGACAATGGAAGAAAATAATCAACCGGTTAGCCATATTGATAGAATTTTCAGAGACGTATAATTTGCTAAGGAATATTGGAGTAGCATTTCACTATATGGACAAGGAAATGATGAAGAAATTGATAAGTACTAAAATAAGACCTAGATTGGAATATGCAGGAGTTGTGTGGACTCCCCAAAAAGAAACACATAAGAAAATTAGAGAGACTACAAAAATGGCTACAAGAATGGTTCCAGAACAGACACACACACACACACACACACACACACATGTCTGAGAGATGTTAAAAATTTAGTTTCCATAAAGATGTGTTGAGACTTGGAACAGTTTGAGTGAGGAAGTGGTATCAGCAAAGACAGGCCCTGTAAAACTACAACTAGGTAAATACAACTAGGTAAATACACACACACACACACACACACACACACACACACACACACACACACACACACACACATGCAAGATTACTGTGTAAGTTAAAGGAGAAGGGTGGCTTAAAAGGAAGCACATTGAGATGGATAGAAAATTATTTGAGGGGGAGAGAAATAAGGACAGTAGTTAAAGATATGAAGTCAAAGTGGAGAGCAGTAGAAAGTGGAGTGCCACAGGGGTCAGCATTGGCACCAATACTTTTCCTCTTTTATATTAACGACATGCCAGAAGGAGTGAACAGCTACATAAATTTGTTTGCGGACGATACGAAACTGTGCAGAGTTATAAAGCAAAAGGAGGATTGTGAAATACTGCAAGAAGACCTAAATAAGATCTGGGAATGGAGTAAGAAGTGGGAAATGGAGTTCAATGTGAACAAAAGCCACGTCATGGAAATGGGAAAGAGTGAAAGACGACCTGTGGGAATCTATAAGATGGGAGATGGAGTAGAACTGGAGAAAGTCAAAGAGGAAAAGGACTTAGGAGTGACGATGGAAGAAAACAATCAACCAGTAAGCCATATTGATAGAATTTTTAGAGAAACATATAATTTGCTAAGGAATATTGGAGTAGCATTTCACTACATGAACAAAGAAAAAATGAAGAAATTGATAAGTACTATAATAAGACCCAGATTGGAATATGCAGGAGTAGTGTGGACCCCTCATAAAAAGAAACACATAAGGAAATTGGAGAGGCTACAAAAAAATAGCTACAAGAATGGTTCCAGAATTTAAAGGGATGACATATGAGGAGAGAATAAAGGCTATGGATCTACCAACCCTGGAACAAAGAAGGGAGAGTGGAGACCTGATACAAGTTTATAAATTGATCAACAGAATGGACCAAGTGGATAATGAGAAACTGATCCTGAGAGAAGAATATGACATCCGAAGCACAAGATAGCATAGTAAAAAGCTGAGAAAAGGAAGATGTCTGAGAGATATTAAAAAATATAGTTTCCCGCAGAGATGTATTGAGACGTGGAACAGTTTAGATGAAGAAGTAGTGTCTGCAACGAGTGTGCACACTTTTAAAGTAAGATTGGATAAGTGTAGATATGGAGACGGGGCCACACAAGCATAAAGCCCAGGCCTTGTAAAACTACAACTAGGTAAATACAAGTAGGTAAATACACACACACACACACACACACACACACACACACACACACACACACACACACACACACACACACACACACACACAGTGGAGACTCAATACTCGAACGTGTAAATACTCAAACTTTTTATACTCGAATGCAAAAGTTTAATTTAATACTTTAAAAAATACCTGATAGTCAAACGTCCATACACGTGGTTGTAAACAGACTCCCTGGTGTTCCTATTCTCCCTCTGCCAGTTGTGACTTGTGCTGCTGCAGTCATCAGAATAACATTCTATCTGTACTTTATCATTTATAAACTTACATTAACACCAAAGACTTATTAGTGTTGAAAATATCTGGTAATCAAACAGCCACACATTTGGTCGTATACAAAGCTCTGTCATCTCCCTTCTTGCAGCTGCCACTGCATCGTTCTGATACTGTATTACTGATAATATTGGTATTACTTTAATACTGGTATACCGGATGCTGGTGTGCATCCCTAGTCCTCCCGCAGTCTTGAGAAAACAACATTCTTCTTTGTTCTGTCTAGTTTTTCATTTGAAATCTTACAATGGCACCAAAGAGGCTAATTAGTGATGAAAATAAGGAATCTATTGAAAGTGCAAGTGTTAGTGAGCCATAGTCCTCCACTAGTGGATTCACAGGAATCACACCAGGAGAAAAGTTACAAAGACGTTTTCATGGATGGTGACTCATATTCCGGCGACCTCCCTCCTCCTCCCTACCCTTCTTCCCTCCTCTTTTAAGTTATCCATCACCAGCCTTCACTTATGGTATATACAAATCAATATTGTAAAAAAAAAAAATACATTGAAATTACTATAAACTTGAGGCTTTGCTTAAATTAAAACTAATTTCTTGATTTATAAGTATCAATAGTCAAACTTTTTAATACGCCAACAGCCATTTGAAATTAATTAAGTTCAAGTAGAATCTCCATTGTATGTGTGTGTGTGTGTGTTTATATATATATATATATATATATATATATATATATATATATATATATATATATATATATATATATATATATTGTGAGGGCCACCGCATTATTTCCCCTTTATTTAATTATATTATATGTGTAGTCTCTGGCCCAAGCGCGGGCTGTCGCTATTCCGCTGTGCGGCCAAACCCCCTCTCTTTGTTTCCACCATTTTGTTGTGTCTGCGAGCCTCAGTCTCAAGGTAGCCTTCAGCGGAGATAGACACGCACTCTCGTCGGTCTGGCACAGTGTTAGGGAGATTAGTGTTGCTGGGCTTCTCTTGTTGCTCATTAGTCATCGGTCTGGGAGTTGTGCCCTCCTATTGAGTAGCTGGCTTGTTACTCGGTAGACCGTGGCTGTGTAGAACAACGGGCTTGTTGTTCTGAGAAAGTGTGGCCGGTTGGGGCTGCATTTCTAGTGCGTTCGTCCCACTTGGGTGTGGCGACGTGGAGAGACACGCTTTGTCTCGTCCTGTTTTTGCTGTTGTGGTGGCCGTGGTCACCAGTGTGTTTGGTGTGCGGCTGTGAACCCCCACCATCTTTTGTATAGTTTCAGTAGTAAACTGTATTGTAGTGGTAGTAGCCATGCACACCATTGAAGGCTGAGAGGCTTCATGTCGGCCAGTGGTGTGTAGTTGTCGTCCGCCAGACTTGTCTGCGACGAGTGTATAGTGCAGGGCTACTCAACTATTATAAGCAAAGGTCCAGTTAGACAAGCTCCAATGTACGCATAGGTCCGGAAATTTTTATTACATGAAATATAAAAAAGAAAACAATCTCATAATTTTCCCTGAAAAAAAGACCCTGGCTGTTGTGGCGCCTTCCTTCAAATCACTCACTCACTCATTCATAACTTTCCTTGAAAAAAAGACATTGGCTGTTGCGGCGCCTTCCTTCAAATCACTCACTCACTCACTCATTCATAATTTTCCTCGAAAAAAAAGACATTGGCTGTTGTGGTGCCTTCCTTTAAATCACTCACTCACTCACTCACTCATTCATAACTTCCCTGAAAAAAAGACATTGACTGTTGTGGTGCCTTCCTTCAAATCACTCACTCACTCATAACTTTCCCTCATAGAAAAAAAAATAAAAATTTACAAATTCCTCTCCCCGTGTTCTTCCTTATCAATCACACCCAACAAGTCCTGGCAAGATTCTTTCTTGCTTGCATCGTGATATAGATAAAAGTTATCCTCAGTGAACACTCCACTGCTCTCTCCTGGGCTGTCATGTTATTGGCAAGAACTATGACCTCTCAAAAAAAAAATCTCAAAACTTTTAGAAACCTCTCAAGACTTTTTGAAAATGAAATTAAGAACTTAGAAATGAAAAAAAAATCAACACTACAGCAAGGATTTCAAAGCTGTTGTGTTGATTTTTTGTCATTTTAAAAAGTCGTTTTTCTCAATTAAGCTTAGTGAGAAAAATTACACTTCTTGTTCCTTATCAACTCGCTGAATCTCGGTACTAATTTGGTGACAGCCAGTCGAATACAGTGGTGGAGGTGTTCACTGGTCATGCATGAGCGAAACTTGTTCTTCACAAAGTTCATGGTAGAGAAAGCAGACTCACAGGAGTAAGTGGAGCCAAACATTGTGAGAATTTGCACTGCTAGTCTATGAAGAGTAGGGAAATTAGCAGGGGATCCTTCCTTTGACCAAAATGTTTCTGGTGAACAATCACAGAGTATTTGTTTCAGCTCTACATTCTCTTGAAAGTCAATGATTTCCAGTTGGATTTTTGCAGCATCTACCCATTTGCAGGCGAGTTTTGCTTCGTCTGAAAATTCTGTTATATCTGTCACTAGAAAAGGGTTTTGAATGAACAGCAGCAACTGATTTCCAAGAACAAAGTCATCAAAGCGCACCTTGAAATTATTGATTAGGTTCTCAATAAATTGAACATGGTTAGTACCTGTTTCATCATTACATTGCTCCAAAAGTCTGGGAAAATGCAAAAGTTGGCTTTGAATATCAGTTTTGAAAAGATCCAATTTTTTCTGGAAAGCACGAATTACTGAGATCAAATTGAAGATGGTGTGTTTTTCCCCTTGAAGTTTGACATTAAGATCATTCAGATGTGACATCATGTCTGTCAAAAATCCAACAGTTTCCATTTTCTTGTCATCTTTCAAAAAATCAGAAAATGCATTTGCCTTCACACTGTTTTGACTTTCGAGGAAAGTCTGTAACTCCTTCCTAATTGCCCAAAATCGCTCCAAAACTCTTCCCTTACTTAGCCATCTCACATTGTTGTGCACTAGTAAATCATCATGGCTTGCATTGACCTCGGTAAGAAAGGTTCTGAGTAGACGATGTTGGAGTGCCGATGTAGATCGAAGGAAGTTTACTAGCTTCATGATAGTCTCCATGACTTCTCTATATTCATCTCCAAGACTAGCACACAGTACTGATTGGTGGATTATGCAGTGGTAAGTTATCATGTCAGCATTATCTTCTTTTAATCTTGCAACTAGTCCCTTCTCTCGCCCAACCATAGCTGGGGCTCCATCTGTAGTCAGTGAAAATATGGATTTAACATCAATATTTCTTGATTCTAACATGCCTTTCAAAGCTCCATAGATATCCTCTCCTCGTGTTCTTCCTTTGAGATCAGTCACACCCAACAAGTCCTGGCAAAATTCTTTCTTCCTTGCATCATAATATCTAACAAAAACCATGAGTTGAGCATGGTCAGTACTGTCTGTTGATTCATCAATAGCCAGTGAGATACACGGTGCTTCTTTCAGTCCTAAATCAAGTTGCAACATAAGATCATTAGCCAATAGTTCTGTTCTCCTCATTGATGTGGAATCAGATAATGGAATCTGCTTTATTTTATCTTTAATTTCATTCTTCTGTCTACCATCAAACAATGTATCAACAGTTTCCAGCATACATTCTTTCACAACTTCAGCGTCAGCGAAGGGTTTCTTGTGTTTTCCCAAGATCCAAGCTATCCTCAATGAACACTCTACTGCTCTCTCCTGGGCTGTCATGGTACTGGCAAGAACAATGGTTGATCTTTCATACAGCGATTTTAGCTTATTTATTTTATTTTTTCTCTCTTCAGTTCCTTGCTGATACATCTTTTCAAATCCACTGTGTTTAGTTTCATAATGGCGTTTAAGATTACTGCTCTTCACTAAGGCAACGGTTTCGCTACATATAAGGCAAATTGGCTTAGAGCTGGTTGTAGGAAGAGTGAAAGCATACTGTTGTATCCATTCTTCCTTGAAGGAACGATTTTCATCATCAACCTTTCTTCTCTTCGAACACGCCATGTCTCCTGTAAATGAAAAAAAAACGTGTTACAAATTTACCAGTTGGTTCATCACAACAACCTTTGACCTTGGCGAGGTCAAATGTATTCTGAGTGTTTGCCGTGTCATACCCAATGTGTCTACCAAGGTTCGTTTTGATCCGTTCACAGTAGTTCGGACACACAGGCTGACAAACAGACAGACACACACACAGACAGACAGACACACACACACACACACACACACACACACACACACACACACACACACACACACACACACACACACACACACACACACACACACACACTCAAAACAATACTACACCCCAAGGGGTGAAGTAATTAATGTTTACTGGTCATCATTATGTGCGTCAGTAAGAAGAATTGAATCTGTTACCAATTATTCAATTTGTCCCATCTGATTTTTTTTTTCACCTGTCTACGGGCTCCATAGCAAAACGCGCTCCTCCTGCAGCCTGTGAACTCTCGACGCAAAATCGACGTACATGTGCCACATAATGAGAGCCAAAAGTATTTTATAACTTCCAGCCATGGCTGGTTGTGCTGCTCAACCAGCAATGAGCGCTGGCTGGTTGAGCAGCACACCCAACCCCATATTTTAAGCAGGCTAGCACACCCTGAATATATGCCCCTGCTACCAACGTACTCCTGAATTATTCCTGAACAAATGCAACTATTGATAGGAAGCCTAAGATAAATTCAGACTTGTCCAGAACATTTCACGTCAAAGTTTACCCTTGCCTCGCCAGCCATGTATGTAAACAACAGAAGCCAGCTGATTTTTCTCATTTTCTGTTAATGCAAAAGCAATAACAGAAAATGTAATATCATAGGAAAACTATTCTAAATATATATAGTCATAGTCGACCAAAAAAAAAACTTGCAAGATACTTTCACCAGGACCTTCATGCTATTTAACTAGAATTTTCTCTTCCTGGGGTCTGAGGTCCAACTGCAACACTCAGAAGGTCCGGATCCGGACCGCGGTCCGCCAGTTGAGTACCCCTGGTATAGTGGGTGTCACCCGTAGGTGGTGTCTGGGCTTGTGTGTACGAGTACATCACTGGATGTGCTGTACACATCATATATTGCAGTAGTAGTAGGCCAGGGATGTCAGTCTGACAGGTGTTAGGAAGCACCTGTTGTAGTAGGATAGTATAGTAATATATGTACTGCACGTTTTGTCCCAGTCTGTGAACCCTCACAGCCTGGGTGCAAGGTGTGCGGAGAGGCATTAATACTTCATAGAGAAGTGGGTGGAATTGTCCTTGTGGGCGGTTTCTCTACGGGGTATTAAGGCCTCGCCCTGTTACACATAACATCTACCATTTATAAATTCTACTTGGTTGGGTACAGGAGGAGAAGGAGTTGCTGAGGAGATTCCCTTACAGTGGGGGAAATTACACACTGTTGGCGACCTTGAAAGAACCTGAGGGTTACGGCGGCTGTGAGTCATAGTAGTGGGGACTCTGTGGAGTGTTTTATAATCCCCACTGTACTGACCGTAACTAAGTTGGCAATTTTGCCAGAATAACAGTCTAGTGAGCTGTAGCAGCTAACTGCAGCCGTGTGGAGAATGTTAAACCGTAATAATATATATATATATATATATATATATATATATATATATATATATATATATATATATATATATATACACACACTTAACCCTCGGCTATCGTGCCCAATTGGGGCCGAAATAGCCGCGCCATAGCCGAATCGAACTTGGCGGGAAGGCGGTTTTGGCCAATGAGTGCTCAGATATCCCATGATGTCATTGCTGGGCGAGCGATAGCAGGCATCTGAGGTCGCGATAATGAAATTTTAGTAGCTTTTCATGGGTGCATGATGGCAATAAAACGCGATAGCTGAAGTCGCGATAGCCGAGGGTTGACTGTATATATATATACATAGTCAACCTCGCTATCGCGACTTCAGCTATCGCATTTTATTGCTATCACGCACCCATGAAAAGCTGTTAAAATTTCATTATCGCGACCTCAGATGCCTGCTATCGCGCACCCACCCATGACGTCATGGGATATCTGAGCGCTCATTGGTCAAAACCGCCTTCCCGCCAAGAAGAAACACAGTCTCTGAGTGCGCGTCCTCCCCACTAGACAGTGATAGCCAGATTCTACCATTTTTTGTGCTCACAATGGCCACCAACCCTCTACGCCGTCCTCCTACCATCGCCGAACGTAAACCAATGAGACAAGACAGAACCCTAGCTGTGAAATGTTGTTTATGAATGCGCCCAGCCATTTTGGTCATGACGTCATGGGATAAATACAATGAGCTGATGTAATTTTTTTTATGTTACAACCTTGACATGTTTTAATTGGTACCAATGGATTATACAGTAATTAAAAAAAAGGTAAAAATGAGGGATATTAGGAGTAAAATTTGTGGTTGTGGCACCAATAACAATTTTCATCATTAGTTGTTCAATTTGGCTATCGCGTTTTTGGCTATGGCGCGGCTATTTCAGCCCCAATTGGGCACGATAGCCGAGGTTTAAGTGTATATATATCATCATGGCTTATGTGAACTGCATGGAGAAATGTAGAAGCTGTGATGGTAGTGTAGTGCCTGAAAAGTTGGAAAGCTTGAAGGAAGTATTACTGAGTTTGATGACTATGAATGAATGTGGGTTTCTGAAGGTATGAAGAAAAATGAATGTGATGGTGATTGCAGTGGTATGCTAATGCACCATAAAGCTTGGTAAACTTTATTCAAAGCTACTTTTGCTATTATTTGTATCATGAAAAAAAACAGCCATCTGCCCAAAGATTCAATTCTTGCAATTTGTTTTGTTTTGTAAAGTATATTTCGGAGCTGGTAACTTTAAGACTTATAAACGTATCCCTTTTTCTCTAGAATGTTATACTCAGGGCCTGAATATAGTTGCTGTGGAAATATATACAAAAGTCCAACTAACCACTGATGAAATATATATCTGATATGATTTGAATTTTTCAAAAAGCATCATGTATTTTTATTTAACGAAATCCAGGATGTAATAAGTGCTGGAAATTCACTCATGTAACTGAACATCATTGAAATTTGTGTGTCTTGCAAACAAAATAATATGGTTGAAATGCAGATTGGTGGTGGTGGAAATAACCAATTTTAACCATTTGTGTGCACATTGGTAATGGTAGCAATAACCATTCTTAAACATTTGTGTATTCTTCCATACTCTCATTAGCCACAATTGCATGTGTTGAATTGCCTACGCCACCCATGCCTGTTCCCTGCACGCCGCGTACCACACGCACAAAGTACTGAATGCGGGAGTTTTTGGTACCTATTAACCATGCTATATACTGCACCTGTGTATAACCCTGGAGGTTGACCAAAAACCAGACCTTGACAGGCTGACTGTAGTTATGGACTGCCTCCGGCGCACACCACACTAAGGAGGGCAGGTGTTTTGTCCTAGGAGCCTCAGTTCCTGGCTGGTTCTTGCCATGTCTGGATGATATGTTTTAGTTATTCCTATGTTGTTATACCTGGCTGTCTATGTACTGCATTACAATCATACTGTGGCACACCCTGGCCTATGGGTTTAGGGTCATGGAGCTGAGCTGTCTCCACTTTGGTTTGTGATTCAGGTGTCAAGGTCTTTTAGTTATCTTGTCAAATTGAGAGTTACCTACACAGCAGGACACCGTACTGCCATGCCCTTACTTTATCAATTCTATGTGAGTGTACAGTGCTGTGTGATACACTGTAATTGTGCAGTTACTTCACTAACACAGGACAACTGTGGTTGAGAATTATCAGTTGTTCATCTCTGTTTGTTATGGTCAGGTGTGATCACTGTGGCTAAGTCGACCATTACTACCATAGTTAAAAATAAAGATGTTATCAAAGCAACCAATCTTGCCAAAGGATGTTTTTAGTGTCTAAGCAGACTCCATCACTTGAGACAAAACTAGTTGGTCTGTTGTGCCTTGTATGTCTATGTAACTATGGGTGTATTCCACAGGACATTATTCCCTGCATTTTGCCCCTCTTCCCCTCACTTCACTTGGGAAAGTTGATCAACTGGAGTGTATAAAAAATGGCCACCCTAAAGAGACCGGCTGCTCTATTAATCTCAGAAGAGCTCATTGATGACCCTGCACTAGACATTGAAGACATTGTTCTTAGAAGAAAATAAGTTTTAAGTAGGCAAGAAGAGGATAAAGGAGAAGAGAGGTTGCAATTTTGTGAGAGGATTGTTTACAACGTAATCCTCTCACAGTTGATAAGCAATTCACTTCATGTGTAACTCTCTCACCACCATCTACTTTCACTATAAAACTTACCATCAAAAGATAAATAATATCAATTTTAGTTCCATTTTTATATACTTGGGTGAGAATCAGAAATTTCGGAAAGGAATAAAATTGTGGTGCCCCCTGCTATAGTGAGGCAAGCGACACAGACAGGCAATCGAGAAAATGGCATTTGAAAGTCCTGCACTTCCCTCACTAACTATACATGGTGCTTGCCACAAAGTATCCACATTTCCATTGGCTGGGAGGTGATGATTCACCATAATCACATGCCTGGTGATTGTTTCTGGTGCTTCTTTTGGGCGCTTGCCATGCTATAGCACAGATATCTTGCTGTACGGTGTGGGAGTGGAAAAATCTTGATTTTTTTTTCTATTATATTTCCACAGTATGAACTTATGTTTAGAACTTTCAGAATATGTTAGGTACCTCATGAAAGAGCTTGAATTGCCCTAAATCAGTGGTTCCCAACCTAGGGGTAAATTACCCCAGTGGGGTAATGACCCCATATTTTTGGGGTAATGGATGTTTGGCATGGGATGAGGCAATCAGTTTACGTTTTCATATAATTTCAATGAAGATTTCTATTAATTTTTTCTGCTTTCTATGTATGAACTAAAATTACTTCTTTTCGTATTATAGATTTGCATTATTGTGTTGCATAGTTTCTATTTTGTCTGCTTTTGAAGTATGAAATACAGTTACTTTTTTTCCTATATTACGAGTATTTGTTCATTGGGGTAATGGATGATTGTGAAATTGTATTTTTGGGTAATCGCTGCGAAAAGGTTGGGAAACACTGCCCTAAATGAAGCATCTCACAACTAAATTTTAACCCGGGTGTCACCTACCTCACTATAGCAGGGGGCACCACAATTATTTACATTATTTACTAAAAGGAAAATAAGTTTTGGATCTCAACCAATTTGCACCTTAAACAGTCTTCTTGAATGCATTATGCTCAAGTTCTTAGAACCCACTGTATTACATAAGTTTGAAAGAAAAAGTTGATGACAATGCCATACACTTACAGGAAGTTGACATGGTGTTTCTGTACAGACCACCAAGAGACATCCTGCGGCAAAACATCTTGCCACAGATAGCTGCCTGGCAGATGTGAATGTGTCACTTGTCAACTCTTGAATTTTACAAAATTTGGCTAAACAAAGCTGTAAGCTCCATATGTGCATAGAATGTTTTCTGTGTAGGATAACTTTTATTAATGTGCATAAACATTTCTGTTAAATATTTGTGACAATTTTGTGGTAATCAAAGTGGCAGATTTTTTGGAAGAAAGCTTTAAACTTGTGGTTTACAGAGAGATTTTGGCTTGGCACTGTATGCTTAGATTTTCATTTTAGTGATTATCATTTGTTGAGAATGTGGCTGAGTATAATTAAGCCTATAGTTGTATTTTACCTTTCTTTTATTACATTGCAAAATTTGTGATTGATCTTAAGATTTTGAATTAAAGAAGAGGGATATATATATATATATATATATATATATATATATATATATATATATATATATATATATATATATATATATATATATATATTTGTGTGTTTGTGTGTTGTATTTTAACTAGTTGTAACATACAGGAAAAGAGCTATGCTCATGCCGTCCAATCTCCATATCACTGCAAATCCAACATTTATTTGAGGTTATTGATTGTCCTTGCTTCAATGACTCTCTTATTTAAACCACTCCACACCTCTACACATCTTTGTGGAAAGCTGAATTTCTTGATATCTCCTGCAGCTGTCCTTTCTTAATTTCTTTCCACGTCCTCTTGTGTCACTGGTATCCCAGATTAATAAGTCTTCTCTTTCTAATTTTTCCAGTCCATTTACTCCTCTGTACACTACTATTGGATCTCCTCTTTCTAAGGTTGTAAGACCGTTCACTTAAATTTGAGGGAAGCTTAGTTGCTGTCCTTTGTATTATCTCTGGTTTCCTTATGTGTTTCTTTTTGTTTGATGACCATACTGTACCTGCATATTCTAATTTTGGGCGTATTAGAGTTGTTAACAGTTTTTTATCATATCTTTGTCTTTGTAAATGAATGCCAGCTTTATATTTCTCAAAAGTTCATAGGCATTTCCTGTAATTCTATTTATGTGCTTTTCTGGTGACAAGTTATCCACAATGGTAACTCCTAGGTCTTTTTCTTCAGACTTCTTAATTTTTATTCCCTATTGAGTAAACTCCCTTCAGCCTTCTTTTGCTCATTACCAAATTCTAAAACGCTGCACGTTTTCGTATTAAATTCCATTTCCCACATGAGTGGCCGTTCTGCTATTTTACCTAGGTTTTTTTTTTTTTTTTATGTAGGAGGGACAAGCTGGCAAGGGCAACAAAATATGGAAAAAAAAAAGGCCCACTATGTTGCCAGTTCCATAAAAGACATAGGAGTTAGCCAAAATTCAGGGACAAATGTTTTGACACCTCTCTCTTAAAACAAGTCAAGTCAAAGAAAGATGGAAATACAGAAGCAGGAAAGGAGTTCCAGAGTTTACCAGTGAAAGGTAAGAATGATTGAGAGCACTGGTTAACTCTTGCATTAGAGAGTTGGACAGAATAGGGGTGAGAGGAAGAAGAAAGCCTTGTGCAGTGAGGCTGCTGGAGGAGGGAAGGCATGCAGTTAGCAAGATCAGTAGAGCAGTTAGCATGAAACTAGTTATAAAAGATAGAAAGAGATGTAAGTAACATTTCGGCAGTGAGAGAGAGGAGGGGAGTTGATGAGACAAAAAGCTTTTGATTCCAGCCTATCTAATAAAGCAGTAGAGTGGAACCCCCAAACATGCAAAGAGTACTCCATACATAAAAGGATGGATAAGGCCCTCTTCTTTTTTTTTTTTTTTTGTATTTTAATATACAGTATTTCTGATTTTCTTCCCAAACTCCACTTGATTTACCACCATCTCTTTCCTTAACATCATCATGACTTCTCTTTTACCCAGTCTGTCTCTCCTCCATATATTGTACCTTTTATCTATGTCTATTTTTATTGCCTCATTTAACTTAGTTCCACCAGGCTTACAATATCTGGTTCTTTCTTTATGTAATCTCTTAATTCTAATTTACTTAATAAAACCCCATCTATGTTCGTATACATAATTTTTAATCTCTTGTTCTTATAATTTTTAGTTAAACTTGCTCCATTTTTTTCTCTTCCTTCTCTTTTATATACCATTTCCTTATCCTGTCTTCTATAATTCTCCAAAAAAATGCATTCTCCTCCTCTGACCTTTCATTATTTTTTTTCTCTTGCTTCTGCCACCAGTTCGTTGTGTTTCTTCCTTTCCTCCTCGTTTCTATTTTTCTTTATATATATATCTTTGCAACCTTCTGTTTCTCTGAGTTTTGTTTTTCTATATAGTATTTCTTCTGTTGCTGCTTGTGATTTTAGTAGTATCTTAATTGGTCTGACTGTTCCTTCTTGATATGGTCCCATTCTATGGATTTCTTCTACTTCCTCTTCTAAGTTCTGTCTATCTCTCCATTCTCTGCTCCAATGTTGGAAGATCCATAGCCTTTAGTCTCTCCTCATATGTCATCCCTTCAAGTTCTGGGACCATTCTTGTAGCCATTTTTGTAGTCTCTCCAGCTTCCTTATGTGTTTCTTTTTATGAGGGGTCCTCACTACTCCTGCATATTCCAATCTGGGTTTTATTATAGCACTTATCAATTTCTTCATCATTTCTTTGTCTATGTAGTGAAATGCTATTCCAATATTCCTTAGCAAATTATATGTCTATCAAAATGGCTTGCCGGTTGAATATTTTTTCCATTGTCACTCCCAAATTCTTTTCCTTTTTTACTTTCTCCAGTTCTACTCCATCTCCCATCTTATAGATTCTCACTGGTCGTCTTTTACTCTTTCCCATTTCCATGACATGATTTTTGTCCACATTGAATTCCATCTCTCACTTTTTACTCCATTCCCAGATCTTACTTAGATTTTCTTGCAGTATTTCACAATCCTCTTTTTGCTTTATAACTCTGCACTGTTTTGCATTGTCCGCAAACAGATTTATGTAGCTTTTCACTCCTTCTGGCATGTCATTTATATAAATGAGAAAAAGTATTGGCGCCAATACTGACCCCTGTGGCACTCCGCTTTCTACTGCTCTCCACTTGGACTTCATATCTTTGACTACCGTCCGTATTTCTCTCCCCCTCAAATAATTTTCCATCCATCTCAATGTGTTTCCTTTTAAACCACCCTTCTCTAATTTCCACAGTAACCTTGCATGTGTGTGTGTATTTACCTAGTTGTAGTTTTACAGGGCCTGGGCTTTATGCTCGTGTGGTCCAGTCTCCATATCTACACTTATCCAATTTTTCTTTAAAACTATGTAAACTCTTTGCTGACACCACTTCCTCACTCAAACTGTTCCAAGTCTCAACACATCTTTGCGGGAAACTAAATTTTTTAACATCTCTCAGACATCGTCCCTTCCTTAGTTTCTTACTATGTGATCTTGTGCTTCTAAAGTCATATTCTTCTCTCAGGATCAGTTTCTCATTATCCACTTCATCCATTCTGTTAATCAAATTATAAACTTGTATCAGATCCCCTCTCTCTCTTCTCTGCTCCAAGGTTGGTAGATCCATAGCCTTTAGTCTCTCCTCATATGTCATCCCTTTAAATTCTGGAACCATTCTTGTAGCCATTTTTTGTAGTCTCTCTAATTTTCTTATGTGTTTCTTTTTATGGGAGTCCACACAACTCCTGCATATTCCAATCTAGGTCTTATTTTAGTACTTATCAATTTCTTCATCATTTCCTTGTCCATATAGTGAAATGCTACTCCAATATTCCTTAGCAAATTATACGTCTCTCTGAAAATTCTATCAATATGGCTTTCCGGTTGATTATTTTCTTCCATTGTCACTCCCAAGTCCTTTTCCTTTTTTACTTTTTCTAGTTCTACTCCATCTCCCATCTTATAGATTCCCACTGGTCGTCTTTCACTTTTTCCCATTTCCATGAACATGGCTTTTGTCCACATTGAATTCCATCTCCCATTTTTTGCTCCATTTCCAGATCTTGTTTAAGTCTTCCTGTAGTATTTCACAATCCTCTTTTTGTTTAATAACAGATTTATGTAGCTGTTCACTCCCTCTGGCAAGTCATTTATATATACGAGAAAAAGTATTGGGGCCAATACTGACCCCTGTGGCACTCCGCTGTCTACTGTTCTCCACTTGGACTTCATATCTTTAACTATCGTCCTTATTTCTCTCCCCCTTAAGTAATTCTTCATCCATCTCAATGTGCTTCCTTTTAAGCCACCTTTCTCCTCTAACTTCCATAGTAATCTTTCATGTGGCACTTTATCAAACTCCTTTTTTAGATCTAAATAAATACAGTCAACCCATCCCTCTCCCTCTTGTACTTTATCAACTATTCTAGAGTAGAAACTCAATAAATTTGTTACACATGACCGACCTTTTCTAAAACCAAATTGGCTATTTGATAATATTTTGTTGTCTTCAAGAAACTCAATCCATTGCTTCTTTATTACTTTTTCACACATCTTGCATATTACACTAGTTAGTGATACCGGTCTGTAATTTAAAGGTTCTTCCTTCCTTCCGCTCTTATATATGGGAACCACCTCAGCTCTTTTCCACTCCACTGGCACTGTTCCATTTTCTATTGAGCATTTTATGATGTTGTATATTGGACTTGCTAGTTCTTCCCTACATTCTTTCAGTATTCTGCCTGAGACTTCATCCAGTCCCATTGCCTTTTCCTCATCTAGTTCCGTCATCAACTTTTTTATTTCAAGCTTGGTTACTTTAATCTCTTTCATATGGACAGTTCTGCCATCTCTATTACCCTGTGGTCTTTCAAATTTGGATTCCTTAGTAAAGACCACCTGAAATTTACTATTTAACAGTTCTGCCATACTTTTTGGGTCTTCCACCATTCCGTTCTCTCCTTTTAACCTTTCTATTGTCAAATCTCTTTCAGCCCTCTTTCTCTAGTTTCTTATGTGTTTCTGTGTGTATTGTTGCATATTCAAGCCTGTCTTATCATTCTTCATCTAGATATGTGTGTGTGTGTGTGACTGGTTTTATGTGTGTGTGTGTGTGTGTGTGTGTGTGTGTGTGTGTGTGTGTGTATTTACCTATTTGTGTATTACAGGGTCTGAGCTAAGCTCTCTATGTCCTGTCTCCTTGTCCACTCCTGTCATATCTCTCTTTCATCTGATTGACACACACGCGTCAACGACATCACTGCTCAGTTTATTCCACTTATCAATACTACGATACGGGAAACTGTACTTTCTCACGTCATTTAGACAGATGTCCTTTATTAGTTTTTTTCCATGTCCTCGGAGGTAATTACTTGCGGTCACCTTTATCAATTCCCTGTCTAGTATGTCAATCTTGTTCACCAATTTATACATAGTTATCATGTCTCCTCTTGTTCTTCTCTCTTCTAGTGTGGTCAGCCCCAGCTTCCTCACTCTTTCCTCATAGTCTAACTCCCTGAGTCCTGGTACCATCCTTGTTGCCAGCCTCTGTACCCTCTCCACCTTCTTCACATTTTTCTTTATATGTGGTGACCAGACGCAAGCTGCATTTTCTAACTGGGGTCTTGTTAAGGTGCATAATATCTTCTTCATCATTCCTTCATCTAGGTAGTGGAATGCAAGGCCAATATTTTGGAGCATGTTATATGTTTTCCCAAATATCTTGTTAATGTGTTTCTCCGGTGACAGAGTGTTTTGCAGTTACTCCTAAGTCTTTCTCCTCATTGGTCTCTTTAATTTTCTCATCACCCAGCCTGTAATCCCTGTTTGGTCTGTATCTACTTCTTCCCATTTTCATAACATGGCTCTTGTTTATATTAAATTCCATCTGCCACTCTTTACTTCACTCATATATTTTATCAAGATCTTCCTGTAACTTGTTACAATCTTCCACATTCTTTACTCTCCTCATAATTTTAGTATCGTCCGCAAACATGTTCATGTAACTGTCAATTCCTACTGGCATATCATTAACATAAATCAAAAACATGATGGGACCACGCACTGACCCTTGTGGAACTCCACTGGTTACCTTCTTCCACTCGGACTTCCTGTTCTCATTTCTCTTCCCACTAAGTAATTTTCCATCCATTTTGCTAGTTCATCATTTACTCCTCCAATCTTCTTTAGTTTCCACATCAGTCTATTGTGTGGTACTTTATCAAAGGCCTTTCTCAAGTCCAGGTAGATAGCATCCACCCATCCCTCTCTATGTTGTAGTATGTCAGTCACTCTTGAATAAAAACATAATAAATTGGATACGCACGATCTTCCTTTTCTGAAACCAAACTGTCTTTCACTCAGAATGTTTTCACTTTCTAGATACTCACTCCACTTAGCTTTAATTACTTCTTCACATACCTTGCACAATATACTAGTCAACGATACTGGTCTATAATTTAACGGTTCCATTCTACTACCATTCTTATATATAGGCACAATGTCAGCTCTTTTCCACTCTTTCGGGACTAATCCTGTTCGTATGGAGGTTTCCACAATATCAAATACAGGGTTCAACAATTGATCCTTACATTCTTTTAGCAACCTTCCAGATATGCCATTAGGCCCCATTGATTTATTAATATCCAAATTGCTTATAATTTTCCTTACATCTTCTTTAGTAACCATGATGTCCTGCATTTGCTTTATTTCCGTAGGCCTTCTCCCATAAAATGCTCCTCCTTTGTAAACACTTTGCAAAAGTTGTCATTCAAAATTTCAGCTATATCTCTAGCATCCTCATATACTTCTTCCCCATCTTTTACCTTTTCTATTGCCTCCCTTTTATTTAGTTTTTCATTTATGAATTTGTAAAACATTTTAGGGTCACTATCACAATTTTCCACCACTCTCTGTTCATATTCCTTTTGTGCTGTTCTCCTTACTTCAGCATATCTTTTCCTTGCTGTTTTGTAAACTTCTCTTGTTTTTCTTAAGTTTCTTCCATGCCTTTTCTTTATTCTTTTTTGCATCTTCACAGTTTCTATTAAACCACTGTTTATTATTTAAAGTCCTCTTTCTGTGATATGGCACAAACTTTTCACAGCAGAGTTATATAAATCCATAAATTTATCGTATTTCAATTGCATATCTCCTTCCTGGTATACCACGGACCAGTCAATTTCATTAAAGAACTCCCTTATATGGTTATAATTTGCCCTAGTATAATTTAATTTTTCCTCCCTGTGTTCCACAATCTTATCTGTGCTTAATTCCGTATCCAGCTCAAAGCTTAGGACATCATGATCGCTTTTCTCCAAGGGACATTCATGTTCAATTTCCTCTTTTAGAGATGCCCTGGTAAATACCAAATCCAACCTTGCTGCAACATCTTGTCCCCTGCACCTTGTTGGTGATCTCACCCACTGTGTCATCAAGTTATTTGTTGCTACCTTTAACAATTCCTCTGCCCACTCACCACCGTTCACCACTTCGTAGTCTTCCCACACTATTTCTTTACAATTAAAGTCCCGACTATCATCACTCTATCCTTTCTGATGAGTTCTTGCTTCATTCTGTCTAGAGTATTTCTCATCACCATTTGATACTGTTCATATTCCCAAGCACTGGTTCTGGGTGGTATGTATACTGTTATAATATTAATGTCCCTCTTGCCATCTGTTATAAGCATACTTATCACTTCCTCATTTCTCTTACTATAGTTCACCTCCTTCACTATCAGATCTTCCTTAGTAAGAACCATTATACCACCACCTCCTTTATTTTTCTATCATTTCTCCATACTTTGTAGTGTTTACATCAAACCAATCTAGCTTTATTTCGGCCTTAACTTTGTTTCCACCACACATTATGTCCGGTTCATTGTTTCTTAGGTAATCCATACATTCTAGCCTCTTAGACAGAAATCCATCTATATTCGTGTAAGTCACTTGAATTCCATTCCTAGTCTCTTTCTTCATGTTTCCATGTAATGTCTATTCCGTCTGTTTTATCCACCACTTCTTTAGCCTCCCATTTCTCATCCTCCAAAAACTTGGTCTTTTCCTCCTCTGTTCTTTCGTCATTCTCTCCTCACTTCAGTTACAAGCTCTTTCATTTTCATCTGTTCATCCTGTGACATATTTCTTCTTATGTAAATTGTTTTGGTTTCCTCAGAGTCCTTAAGTTTCCAAGCCCTCCTTAGCAAGGCCTCAGCTGCCACCTGAGACTTCAATTTCAATGGTCTATTTTTGCCTTCCTCAAAAGCTCCTAATCTCACACTTTCTTCTACCTCAGCATATAGGTACTCTTCCTCTTCTGAGATCTTATTCAGTAAAGACTTAATCCTGTCATTTTCCTTATCTCTCCTATCTTGCCAGTTCCTATTTGTTTCCTCCCTCAATCCTGTTATGATCACGCATTTTTTTTTTTTTTTTCAGCAATATCTCTCACTACATACTCATTTTCCTTTAATGCCTTTACCATTTCACACTGTAATCACTTTATTTTCTTCCTGCTTTTTCACTATCTCCCTAAAGGACTTTTGTACTTCCTGGTGTTTTTGCTTCACTTCTTTCATCTTAGCATCTATTAGGTTAAGGCATTCCTCCTTCCCCAGGTCCCCTTCAGATATTTTCTTCTCCATTTCGAGGAGTTTAGCCTTCATCTTGTCACGTTGTTTCCTTAGCTGTTTGTTTTCTTTCTCCATTTCAACTTTTTCCCTCAACAACTCTTTGTTCTCTATCGTTAACAAATAGATTTCTTTTTGAAGGATTTTCGCTAAGACTCTATCCAGTTTTTCTTCTATGGAACTAATGCTTAGAAACTTACTTTCTAATGCCTGGATTCTTGCATCCATGTCGAATTTTTCAAGCCCTCTTGGAGTGGAGTGTGTGTGTGTGTGTGTGTATTTATTTATCTAGTTGTATTTACCTAGTTGTAGTTTTACAAAGCCTGGGCATTACACTCGTGTGGCCCCGTCTCCATATCTACATTTGTCCAACTTTTCTTTACAGCTGTGGACACTGCTTGCTGACACTACATCTTCACTCAGGTTATTCCATGCCACTATACTTCTTTGTGGAAAGCTGAATTTTTTCATGTCCTTGAAACATCTTCCCATCCTCAACTTTTTACTCTGATATCGTATGCTTCTACTGGTGACTTCATCTCTCAATAACAGCTCCTTGTTATCTATTACATCCATTCCATTCATTAGTTTGTAGGTTCCCTCTCTCTCTCATCTGCTCTAGTGTTGGTAGATCCAAAGCCCTCAGTCTCTCCTCGTATGTCATCCCTCTTAGCTCTGTCATCATCCTCGTTGCCATCTTTTGCAGTCTCTCCTATTTCCGTACATGTTTCTTTTTGTGTTGGGACCACACCACCCCTGTATACTCCAATCTGGGTCTGAATCATCACAGTGGATATCAGTTTCTTCATCATATTTTTATCCATGTAGTGGAAATTCAATTACCAAATTGTATGTCTTGCCAAATATTTTGTCCACATGGCTATCCTGTTGATTATGCTCTTGTATAATCACTCCTAGGTCCCTTTCCTTGTTAACTTTCTTCAGTTCTACACTATCTCCTATCTTGTAGCTCCCCTCTGGTCATCTTCCACTCCTTCCCAATTTCATAACATGATTTCTATCCACATTGAATTCCATCTCCCACTTCCTACTCCACCTCCAGATCTTGTTAAGGTCCTCCTCTAATATTTCACAGTCCTCCTCATTTTTTACTTGTCTGAGCAGCTTGGCATCATCTGCAAATAGGTTCATGTAACTGTTTATTCCCTCTGGCATGTCATTTACAAGAAAAAATGTAGGTGCCAACACTGACCCTTGTGGCGCTCTGCTCTCTACTGTTCTCCACTTCAATTTGATATCCTTTACTACCGTTCTCATCTCCTTTTCCCTTCAATCCTTCTTTATTCTTTAACTTCCATAGTAGTCTCAAATGTGGTACTTTGTTGAAAGTTTTTTTTTAAATCCAGGTATATAAAATTAATGAATTAAATCTATTGCTCTGGAGCAAAAACTCAGCAAGTTTGTTACACAAGAGCAGCCCTTTCTAAACCAAATTGTCTGTCTGAGATTAATTTGTTATCTTCTAAAAACTCAATCCATTGTTTCTTTATCACTCTCACACACATCTTGCACACCACACTGGTTAGTGACAGCAGTCTATAGTTTAAGGGTTCCTCTTTCCAACCACTCTTATATATGGGGACCACTTCGGACCTTTTCCTTTCCACTGGTACAGTGCCACTTTCTATTGAGCATTTTATGATGTGTATAGGGCCCACTAGTTCCTTGCATGCTCTCAGTATGCTACCTGAAATTTCATCCGGTCCCATTGCCTTTCCCTCCTCTAGTTCCTCCATTAATTTATATATTTCCAACTTTTCTACTCTGATCTTGCCCAGGTGAACACCTTCCTCATGATCATCTGGCTTCTCAAATTTGGACTTGAGTAAAAGCTTGTTGAAATCTGTTGTTTAACAATTCCGCCATGGTTTTCACATCATCAGTTATCCCGTGTTGTCCTCTCAGTCTTTCAATAGCCTCCTTCGGTTTAATTTTTTCCATTTATGAATTTATATAACAGTTTTGGCCGCTCCTTGCATTTTTCCACAATGTCCTTTTCACCTTCTCTCTCTCTTCCTCCATCCTCACTTTCATGTAGTCGTTCCTTGCTAATTTGAAATTTTCCTTGTTTCTCTGATTTCTGTTTCCCTTCCATTTTTTCCATGCCTCGTCTCTCTTTTTCTTTGCTCTGGCACACTTTACATTGAACCAGTCCTTTTTTCCTTCCTCTCGTCTTATATTTTGGGACAAATCTCGTGATGCCTATTTTGTACTTCCATGAAAATATTATATTTCTCTTGCATTCCCTCTGCTCTTAGCAACTCCTCCTAGTTAAGTTTTCAAAGTAGTACTCCTTAAGTTTCTGTATGTCTGCTTTCCTGTAATTTAACCTTTCTTCTTTATAAGATTTATCTAATTTACCGCTTTTAACCTTTACCTCCATTTCTATGACCACATGATCACTTTTTCCTAGCGGGCACTCATATTTCAAATCATCATTTATTTGGATTTCTTTTGTCAAAACCAGGTCCAGTCTCACTGGCTCGTCATCTCTATATCTTGTGTTTTCATTGACTATCTGTTTTATCATGTTTTCCATCATTAGCTTCTCAAAATCTTTTCCCCCATGCCACTTCCCCACTGCCACTTACATAGTTCTCCCAGTCCACTTCCTTACAGTTGAAATCACCCACTAAAATCACTCTTCTTCTTCCTTTGATCATTTTAGACAGACTCAACAAGGTATCCTCAGTTAACCCCTCATAGTCCTGTCTGGACCATGAACTAGTCTTTGGAGGTACATATGCTACTGTGATCAACATCTCTCTATTTCCATTTTCCACCTTAATGCTCATCACTTCTGCCTTACCATCCCCATACACAACTTGCTTAACCATCAGTTCTTTTCTTGCCGTTATCATGACTCCACCTCTGCCTTTGGCCACTCTGTCTTTCTTCCATACATAGTTTCATAGTTATTACCTAGATCTATTTTAATTGCCTCGCACAATTTTGTTTCAGCCAGACACTCAATCGTGGGGTTCTCTTCCTTAAGATAGTCCCCCATTTCTAGTCTGCTCAATAACACTCCATCTATTATCCATGTACATAATTTTCAGACTTCTACTACTCTTGTCCAGTTTATCCAGCTTTCCTCCTCCTCTTCCTTCTTCCTTCTTGTGTACGACTTTTTCACTCGCTCTCCTGGACCCTCCAAAAGAAATATTTCCTTTTCTTCCTCCCGATCTTTCATTATTCTTTTCTCTTGCCTCGGCCACCAGTTGTTCATTTTGTCTCTTTCTTTCATCCTCATTCCTGCTCTTCCTTACACCCCTCTGTCTCTCTCTGTTTTGATGTTCAGTATAGCACCTCTTCTGTTGCCTTCTGTGTATTTAACAGGACTTTGATTGGCCTAATGGCTCCTTCTCTATATTGACCCATTCTATGAATTGTGTATGTGTGTGTATTTACCTAGTTCTCTATATGGACCCATTCTATGAAGTTGTGTGTGTGTGTGTGTGTATTTACCTAATTGTATTGTACTGGGGTTGAGTGGGGCTCATAGTGTCCTGTCTCCATCTATTTATCTAATTTTTCTTTAAAGTTATGCACATAATGTGCTGTAAGAACTTCATTATCTAATGCATTCCACTTTTACACCGTTCTGTTTGGAAAACTGTATTTTCCAGTATCCTTCACACACTGCCTCATCCTGATCTTTTCATGTCCTCTTGTCCTTCTGTTTTCTTCTGTCAACAGCACTATAGTCCTGCTCCTCCAACAATGTGGATTTCCTTGTTGAAATTCCGCTGTACAGTGGTGAAGCATGTCTCATAGCCAGTGATGCAGCAGAGTTCTAATAGTAGTAAAACTTTAGCAAATATGGTCAGCAAATATACATCATTTAGCCTTAGTATTCAACTGAGAGAGCAGTAAACTTATTATTGATAATATATTCATAAGCCTGGCAAGAAACTGGCATACATATTTTACAGTGTTGCTAATATACTTATAAAGAGATTTCCTTCAGTTTATTAAATAGTTCCATAGTTATAATTAGATTATATCTGAAGGAAAGTACTTTAAAATAAGCTGACATAAGTAAGAAAAACTACATTCAAATCTTCACGGCAGCAACACCAATCACGCCCGCCATCCATACAGGTGATATCAGCTCTGTCCTTGACCAGGAAGAAAGAGGAAAGGAAGAAAGATATTCCAATGAGGATTAAATATGCAGCCTGTCCTCCGCTATTTCCCATGGGGGCCGCACCCAATCCACATTCTTAGACGAGCAGGACTATAGGTCTTCTTTGTCTATCTTTTCAATGCCATTGACTATCTTTTACATTGCTGTTAGGTCCCCATGTTCTCTTCTATCTTGTAAGGTTGGCAGTCCCATTTCCTTCAGTCGTTCTTCATATATTAGGTCCTTTAATTCCAGCACCATCTTTGTAGCGATCTTCTGTATTCTTTCCAATTTTGTTATATCATTTTAAGAGCTTGGAGACCACACCACTGCTGCATATTCCAGCCTTGGACGTATCATGCTTGTGATGATTTTTTTCATCATATCTCTGTCCATGTATTGAAATGCCACTCTTATATTAGTCAACATTTTATATGATAACCCAAATATGCAACTTGCTTATGTGTTTTTCTGGGCTCAGATTTTCCTGTATGATCACTCCCAGATCTTTTCCTCTTTAGTCTTCATTATTTGTTCATCTCCCACCAAGTAGTTCCATACCGGTCTTATTTTACTCTTCCCTAGTTCCATTATGTGACATTTCTTGGTATTAGACTCCAATTTCCACTTCTTGCTCCACTCATAGATCTTGTTTATATCTTCCTGTAACAGCAGACAGTCCACTCTGGTTTTCATAACTCTTAGCAGCTTTGCATCATCAGCAAATAAATTTATATAACTGTTTACCCCAATGTGAATGTCGTTTACATAAATCTGAAACATAATATGTGTGTGTGTGTGTGTGTGTGTGTGTGTGTGTGTGTGTGTGTGTGTGTGTGTGTGTGTGTGTGTGTGTGTGTGTGTATGTGTATTTACCTAGTTGTAGTTTTACACGGCCTGGGCTTTATGCTCGTGCGGCCCCGTCTCCATATCTACACTTATCCAATCTTACTTTAAAAGTGTGCACATTTGTTGCAGACACTACTTCTTCATCTAAACTGTTCCACGTCTCAATACATCTCTGCGAAACTATATTTTTAATATCTCTCAGACATCTTCCTTTCTCAGCTTTTTACTATGCGATCTTGTGCTTCAGATGTCATATTCTTCTCTCAGGATCAGTTTCTCATTATCCACTTGGTTCATTCCGTTGATCAATTTATAAACTTGTATCAGGTCTCCTCTCTCCCTTCTTTGTTCCAAGGTTGGTAGATCCATAGCCTTTAGTCTCTCCTCATATGTCATCCCTTCAAATTCTGGAACCATTCTTGTAGCTATTCTTTGTAGCTTCTCCAATTTCCTTATGTGTTTCTTTTTATGAGGGGTCCACACTACTCCTGCATATTCAATCTGGGTCTTATTATAATACTTATCAATTTCTTCATCATTTCTTTGTCCATGTACTGAAATGCTACTTCAATATTCTTTAGCAAATTATATGTTTCTCTAAAAATTCTATCAATATGGCTTACTGGTTGATTGTTTTCTTCCATCGTCACTCCTAAGTCCTTTTCCTGTTTTACTTTCTCCAGTTCTACTCCATCTCCCATCTTATAGATTCCCACAGGTCGTCTTTCACTCTTTTCCATTTCCATGACATGACTTTTGTTCACATTGAATTCCATTTCCCACTTTTTACTCCATTCCCAGATCTTATTTAGGTCTTCTTGCAGTATTTCACAATCCTCCTTTTGCTTTATAACTCTGCACAGTTTCGTATCATCCATAAACAAATTTATGTAGCTGTTCACTCCTTCTGGCATGTCGTTAATATAAATGAGGAAAAGTATTGGTGCCAATACTGACCCCTATGGCACTCCGCTTTCCACTGCTCTCCACTTTGACTTCATATCTTTAACTACCGTCCTTATTTCTCTCCCCCTCAAATAATTTTCTATCCATCTCAATATACTTCCTTTTAAGCCACCCTTCTCCTCTAACTTCCACAGTAATCTTGCTTGTGGCACTTTGTCAAACGCCTTTTTTAAATCCAAATAAATGCAGTCAACCCATCCCTCTCTCTCTTGTACTCTATCAACTATTCTAGAATAGAAACTCAATAAATTAGTTACACAAGACCGTCCTTTTCTAAAACCAAATTGGCTATTTGATATTAATTTGTTGTCTTCAAGGAACTCAATCCATTGTTTCTTTATTATTCTTTCACACATCTTGCATATTACACTAGTTAGTGATACCGGTCTGTAATTTAAAGGTTTTTCCTTCCTTCCGCTCTTATATATGGGAACCACCTCAGCTCTTTTCCATTCTACTGGTACTGTTCCATTTTCTATTGAGCATTTTATGATGTTGTATATGGGACTTGCTAGTTCTTCCCTACATTCTTTCAGTATTCTGCCTGAGACTTCATCTGGTCCCATTGCCTTCTCTTCATCCAGTTCCTTCATTAACTCTTTTATTTCAAGCTTGGTTACTTTAATCTCTTTCATATAAATTGTCTCTCTATTACTCTGTGGCCTCTCGAATTTGGATTCCTTAGTAAAGACCTCCTGGAATTTTTTATATTAATAGTTCTGCCATACTTTTTGGGTCTTCCACCATCCCGTTCTCTCCTTTTAACCTTTTTATTGTTTCTTTTTGCCTAATTTTTCCATTTATGAATCTATAGAATAATTTTGGTTGCTCCTTACATTTTTCGACAATGTCTTTTTCGAAGTTTTTTTCCTCTTCCTTACTCATCTTAACATATTCATTTCTTGCTGTTTTGAAGTTTTCCTTATTTGCTGGATTCCTATTTCTCCTCCACCTTTTCTATGCTCCATCTCTTTTCTCCTTTGCCTTGGCACACCTTGCATTAAAGCAATCTTTCTTTCCTTCTTCTTTAGGTCTATATTTTGGGACATATTCCCTGACTCCTGTTTTGTATATTTCCAAAAATAAGTTATATTTGTCTTGCATTGTCTCTAAGTTTTCTCGTGTGTGTGTGTGTGTGTGTGTGTGTGTGTGTGTGTGTGTGTGTGTGTGTGTGTGTGTGTGTGTGTGTGTGTGTATTTACCGAGTTGTAGTTTTACAGGGCCTGGGCTTTATGCTTGTGTGGCCCCGTCTCCATATCTACACTTATCCAATCTTACTTTAAAAGTATGCACACTCGTTGCAGATACTACTTCTTCATTCAAACTGTTCCACATCTCAATACATCTTTACTGGTGTGTGTGTGTGTGTGTGTGTGTGTGTGTGTGTGTGTGTGTGTGTGTGTGTGTGTGTGTTTACCTATTTGTATTTACCTATTTGTGTATTACAGGGCCCGAGCTAAGCTCTCTGTGTCCTGTCTCCTTGTCCATTCCTGTCATATCTCTCTTTCATCTGATTGACACACACCGCGTCAACGACATGACTGTTCAGTTTATTCCACTTATCAATGCTACGATGCGGGAAACTGTATTTTCTGACGTCATTTAGACAGATGTCCTTTATTAGCTTTTTTCCATGTCCTTGGAGATAATTACTTGTGGTCACCTTTATCAACTCTCTATCCAGTGTGTGTGTGTGTGTGTGTGTGTGTGTGTATATGTCTGTATTTACCTAGTTGTAGTTTTACAGGGCCTGGGCTTTATGCTCGTGTGGCCCCGTCTCCATATCTACACTTATCCAATCTTACTTTAAAAGTATGCACACTCGTTGCAGACACTACTTCTTCATTTAAACTGTTCCACGTCTCAATACATCTTTACGGGAAACTATATTTTTTAACATCTCTCAGACATCTTCCTTTTCTCAGCTTTTTACTATGCGATCTTGTGCTTTGAGTGGCATATTCTTCTCTCAGGATCAGATACTCATTGTCCACTTGGTCCATTCCATTGATCAATTTATAAACTTGTATGAGATCCCCTCTCTCCCTTCTCTGTTCCAATGTTGGAAGATCCATAGCCTTTAGTCTCTCCTCATATGTCATCCCTTCAAATTCTGGAACCATTCTTGTAGCCATTTTTTGTAGTCTCTCCAGCTTCCTTATGTGTTTCTTTTTATGAGGGGTCCACACTACTCCTGCATATTCCAATCTGGGTCTTATTATAGTACTTATGAATTTCTTCATCATTTCTTTGGCCATGTAGTGAAATGCTATTCCAATATTCCTTAGCAAATTGTATGTCTCTCTGAAAATTCTATCAATATGGCTTGCAGGTTGATTATTTTCTTCCATTGTCACTCCCAAATCCTTTTCCTTTTTTACTTTGTCCAGTTCTATTCCATCTCCCATCTTATAGATTCCCACTGGTTGTCTTTCACTCTTTCCCATTTCCATGACATGGCTTTTGTCCACATTGAATTCCATCTCCCACTTTTTACTCCATTCCCAGATCTTATTTAGGTCTTCTTGCAGTATTTCACAATCCTCTATTTGCTTTATAACTCTGCACAGTTTTGCATCGTCTGCAAACAGAATTATGTAGCTCTTCATTCCTTCTGGCATGTCATTTATATAAATGAGAAAAAGTATTGGCGCCAATACTGACCCCTGTGGCTCTCCACTTGGACTTCACATCTTGACTACCGTCTTTATTTCTCTCCCCCTCAAGTAATTTTCCATCCATCTCAATGTGTTTCCTTTTAAACCACCTTTCTCCTCTAATTTCCACAGTAACCTTGCATGTGGCACTTTATCAAATGCCTTTTTTAAATCCAAGTAAGTACAATCAATCCATCCCTCTCTCTCTTGTACCCTATCAACTATTCTAGAGTAGAAACTCAGTAAATTTTTACACACGACTGACCTTTTCTAAAGCCAAATTGACTATTTGATAATAATTAGTTGTCTTGAAGGAACTCGATCCATTGTTTCTTTATTAGTCTTTCACACATCTTATATATTACACTAGTTAGTGATACTGGTCTGTAATTTAAAGGTTCTTCCTTCCTTCTGCTCTTATATATGGGAACCACCTTAGCTCATTTCCATTCTGCTGGTACTGTTCCATTTTCTATTGAGCATTTTATGATGTATATATTACTTGCTAGTTCTTTCCTACATTCTTTCAGTATTCTGCCTGAGACTTCATCCGGTCCCATTGCCATTTCTTCATCCAGTTCCTTCATTAATTCTTTTATTTCAAGCTTGATTACTTTAATCTCTTCCATATAGATGGTCTCTCTATTACCCTGTGGTCTTTCAAATTTGGATTCCTTAGTAAAAACCTCTTGGAACTTATTATTTAACAGTTCTGCCATACTTTTTGGGTCTTCCACCATCCCATTTTCTCCTTTTAACCTTTTATTGTTTCTTTTTGTCTTAATTTTCCGTTTATGAATCTGTAGAACAATTTTGGTTGCTCCTTGCATTTTTCGACTATGTGCTTTTCATAGATCCTCTCCTCTTCCTTCCTCACTTTAACATATTCATTTCTTGCTATCTTGAAGTTTTCTTTATTTACTGCATTTCTATTTCTCCTCCACCTTTTCCATGCTCCATCCCTTTTCTCCTTTGCCGTGGCACATTTTGCGTTAAACCAATCTTTCTTTTCTTCTTCCTTAGGTCTATATTTTGGGACATATTCCCTGACTCCTGTTTTGTATATTCCAAAAATAAGTTATATTTCTCTTGCATCCCCTCAGAGTTTTCCATTTCCTTCCAGTTAGCGTATTTGAAATAGTTCTTGAGATTCTCAATATCAGCTTTTCTATAATTTAATCGGTCTCCTTTGTATGATTCATCTCTATCTTCATTTCCCTCTTCTATATCCATTTTTAATATTACATGATCACTCTTTCCCAATGGGCACTTATATCTTATTTCATCATTCATTTGTATACCCCTTGTAAAAACCAGGTCTAATCTTGCGGGCTCATCATTTCCTCTGAATCTTGTGTTTTCCTTTACTCTTTGGTCCATCATATTATCTATCATTGGGTTCAGGAATCTTTCTCCCCAGGCTTCTTCCCCCATACCACTTTCATAATTTTCCCAGTCCACTTCTTTACAGTTGAAATCTCCTACTAATATCACTTTTTTCCTTTCTTTAATGATTCTTGTTAGACTCCTTATTGTGTGTGTGTGTGTGTGTGTGTGTGTGTGTGTGTGTGTGTGTGTGTGTGTGTGTGTGTGTGTGTGTGTGTGTATTTACCTAATTGTATTTACCTAATTGTAACATACGGGAAAAGAGCTATGCTCGTGTTGTCCCGTCTCCATATCTATTAATGTCCAGCTTTTTCTTAAAATCATGAATATTCCTTGCGTTGACCACTTCCACGTCTAAACTATTCCATGCTTCCACCCTTCTATGAGGAAGCTATATTTTTCACATCTCTCCTATAAGTGGCCATTTTAGTTTTTCCCATGCCCTCTCGACATTCTTTCATTCCACATACACAGATCTTCCCTATCCATTTTTCCATGCCAATCATCACTCTGTATATTGCTATCAGGTCTCCCCTTTCTCTTCTGTTTTCCAGGGTCGGAAGTTGCATTCTTTTCAGTCTGTCTTCATAAGTCAAATCTCTTAAGTCAGGCACCATTTTGTTGCAGCCCTCTGTACTTTCTCTAGTTTCCTTATGTGTTTCTTTAAGTTCGGAGCCCACTGTATTGTTGCATATTCAAGCCTCGGTCTTATCATTGCAGTAATTATTTTCTTCATCATTTCTTCATCTAAATATCTGAACGCCACTCTTATGTTCCTCAATAAGTTCAATACTTCTCCAATTATTTTGTTTATATGTCTCTCTGGCGATAGGTCATTGGTAATTGTCACCCCAAGGTCTTTTCTTCATGACTGGTTTTATGTCTTCATTTCCTATCTTGTACATACTCCTGATTCTTCTTTCACTCTTGCCAAACTCTATTTTCTTGCATTTTGTCATGTTGAACTCCATTTGCCATGTACAGCTCCATTTCCATATTCTGTCCAAGTCTTCCTGGAGTAGTTCGCAATCTTTGTCACATCTCACTTTTCTTAACAATTTTGCATCATCTGCAAATAGGCTCACATAACTGGACACCCCATCCACCATGTCATTTATGTAGACCGCGAACATTACTGGTGCCAACACTGATCCCTGTGGAACTCCACTCTCCACCAAGCCCCATTCTGATGGTCTGTCCTTAATTATTGTTCTCATTTCTCTTCCTACCAAAAGTCTTCCATCCATTTTAGTAAACTGCCATGCACTCCTCCTACCATTTCAAGTTTCCAGATCAGTCTCTGGTGTGGTACCTTATCAAAGGCCTTTTTTAAATCCAGATATATTCCATCAGCCCAACCATCTCTTTCCTGTATTACATCTATCACCCTCGAATAGTAACATATCAGGTTTGTCGTGCATGAACGCCCTTTTCTAAAACCAAATTGACACTCACAAAGTATGTCATTTTCTCCAAGAAGTCTGTCCATCTATTCTTCACCACCCTCTCACACATCTTAGCTACCACACTTGTAAGTGACACTGGTCTATAGTTCAATGGGTCTCTCTTGTTACCTGATTTATAGATTGGGACAATGTTAGCTCTTTTCCAGTCTTGGGGCACTACACCTTCCCTTAATGAGGCATCAATTACTTCACAAACTTTTTCTGCCAGTTGCTCCTGCATTCTCTTAAAATCCATCCTGATACCCCATCAGGTCCCACAGCTTTTCTCACTTCTAAATTCCCCATCATATTCTTGATCTCCTCCACAGTTACTTGAAACTCCTTCATAATCCCTTTCTGTTCCATTACCAGTGGTTTGTCAAAAGCAGTCTCCTTTGTGAATACCTTCCGAAAGCATCCATTCATAGCCTCTGCCATTTCCCTGGGATCCTCACTGCAAACTCCATTTACTTCTAAACTTTCAATACTTTCTCTATTTTTGATGTTGTTGTTCACATGTCTGTAAAAAAGCCTTGGTTGGTCTTTACATTTATCAATTATATCCTTTTCTTGTTTCTTTCTTTCTTCTCTTCTAATCAACACATATTCATTTCTTGCTCTTTTGTAACTTTCCCACTGCTTAATCCGTCTTTTCCTTCTCCACCTCTTCCATGCATCCTCTTTTCTTGTTCTAGCCTTTTCACATCTATCGTTAAACCAGTCCTGCTTTCCAACTTCTCTATGTTGTCTTATTGGTACAAATTTTTCTCACCTTCTTTGTATATTTTTATAAATTCCTTCCACTTTTCATTTGCTCCCTTAGCACTCTTGAATTTCATCCAATTTGTCTCTTGAAAGAATTTCTTTAGGTTTCCAAAATCTGTCTTGGCATAATTCCATCTTCCCACTTTATATTCTTCATTTCTTCTAGATTTCTCTTCATCTATCACCTTGAACTCCAAAACTGCATGATCACTCTTTGCTAAAGGGCACTCCACCCTCATCTCCTCAATGACCATTGGCTCTGTACTAAAGACCAAGTCCAGTCTTGACGATGCTCCCTCTCCTCCAAACCTAGTATCTTCTTTGACCCACTGAGTTAACACATTTTCCATTGCCAGTGTCAATAGTGTATTTCCCCATGTTGTCTCTGATCCTTCCATTGACCAGTCCTCCCAACACACCTCTTTACAATTAAAATCTCCCATCATTATAGTTCGTTCACAGCCATCCAACATTTCTTCCAGACATGTTCCTGTATCACTTATCATTTCTTCATATTCCTGTACTGACCATGCATGTGTGTGTGTGTGTGTGTGTGTGTGTGTGTGTGTGTATTACCATTACCATCCCAGATTTGGGAAACAAAATTAGTAGTGACTGATGGATGTCTTATCATCTGACACAGTAACACTGGATAAAATCAGTGACGTCTCCCTGACCCTCGTTGTTGGTCTTTACAGAGTCACCAAGTCTCAGGGGAAAAGACGTCAACCTCCACGGTCACCTGCTGCCACGTCTGGAAAAAAGCATACAAGCAAAACACAATCAGCCTTCCTGTATAAAGAGGAGGGGTTGAAAGAATGCCTCCAGATTTATCCTGCCAAAGGTTCAGGTTCAGCTAGCAAACATATCTTGGAAAATAAATATGATAAAGTTGAGGAAGAATTAGACTTCTATATTAAGGCAGGGAGGCAGTGCAAACCTGGGATCAGGAAAAATAAAATTGAACAACTAGAGAGTGGTGTAGAAAAAAGAAGACAATCAAGGAATGTAGAAACAGTTAAGCCAGTAAATTTGAAAAACGAAGAGATGTTAAAGCATGTTAATTTTCTATTAACAGAATCTAGTGACAATTTTTCAAATAAATCATTGAGAACAACAGTGAGTGATGGCTGTAGTAGCAGCAAACACCAACGAGATGACACCTGCAGCAGCACAATCAGCCGCAAGTCTCGTAGGCCTTCTAAATTTTGTTCAGTTGCAGTAGGAGTCACAAGTTTCACTGTGAATGACATTTTTCAGGATCTTTTTGTTGACTGGTTCAAGTGTCCATATTGTCCTCTGACCTTGACACAAGCAGTATCATGTGTGTTACATAAGCAGCTTACAGAAGAGAAAGCTTCTCTCTTGTATTGTATATCTCCCACAAGATTAAAGATGTGTCTGTCACGTATCTTTAAACTTCAAAGGATGTTTAAGAAGAATGACAAATATTACAGCTTTTTACATCCAATGCGTTTTTATGCTAGAAATGATAAAGTGATTGAGTGGATGCTCCGGATGAGGCGCATGGGGCGTTATCCTGTGAAGCATGATGTCAATCAAATTGTCAGCTATCAAGGACTCAAGGAACTAAAGGTTACATTTTTTGACAAGTTCCTCTCAATGTATGGTGAAAAAAAATTGCTCTTTGAGGAATGGGTTATTCTGTCACCAATAGCTGCAATCCAGTGGCATAATAACTTTCATGAGCATGTTTATATCCGCTGTGGCATGACACCTAGTGAACTTCTTACCTCTGTAAATGGAAAGAGAGTTTTCACTTGTGCTGAAGTTTTGGTGTCTCTTGGTGATGTCCCGAGAGAGGTCACCATTGTACGAGGAAGGTCAAATCTTTATTGCTTGACTCAGCAGAGCACTGGAGTATCTCGGGCCATACTGACCTTCTCAGCTGCAGGTCAGTTTCACCCACCAGCTATTTTGCAGAAAGGATATGAATTGCCACACTGGGCACTAACTGAGAAAAATGTTGATCTGATGGCCTCCTCTGATGGTAGGCTGGATCCTTTAGTCTTCCTAGGATGGCTGCGTCGTTTTGAACAAAGGTTGACTGAGGCCAATATTCCTCGGCCAGTGGTTCTTTTTGTCCATGGCCATGCAGCTCATGGATCTCCAGCAATTGAATCTTTCTGCTGTAGTAAAGGAATTATCCTTCACTCTCATCACCATAGTCCCATTAATTTCATGGATCCTTTCATTTACCTCCTTTCTCCACTTCTTCACCATTTAGCTCGGACCCAAGAGCAGTTGACTACAATCACTGGTACCCATCTGTTGCCAGACTACCTTATGCCATCCATCTTGGCTGACGTCTGGGCTCAGGTTTCCAAAGAGAATTTGTCAAGTAAAGCCTTCCAGAGCTCAGGTCTTGTCCCCTATGATGACTCAACATGCTTTATTGATTGTAAGGAATCCATTCAAATGGCAGCCTTTCCTCCATTGATACTGAATCCAATTAAAACTTATTTTCCTTGTGGTGATTTTTCTGATGATGATTCCTTTGAAACTGAACCACAAATATGTTCTACTTACTATCTGAAGACTCTTGATTGTTGCAAGAAATTCAAATACCCTGTAGAGCATAGCAGAGGAGAGAATATTTGTGAGAGATCTTCATGCAGTAGACTGGAGGACTGGGAAAATGAAACTGACACTGACCAGATGCATGATCCTCTTTATATTACACCAAATCCTGTCTTTGAATCCAAAACTGAGTTTGGAAATGTCATTCACATACAAAGAGACTCAGCAAATGTAGAATCATTTATAGGTCATTCTTTAGAAGACTCACCTGAGGGTGAGCTTGATGAATTACCACTTTCTTGTGAAATTCAAGAGCCAGTCCGTTTACCTGAATTATGCCCAACTTTTCATATTCATCAGCATATCAAGACAGAGTCTAATCTGACTTTCAACCCTATATCTGCAGAGTCATCCAAAGGGAATTTACCTGACAATCAGCCACATAACTTGGGATACCTCCAATTAGCATGCAATCTACTTGATTTAGAATCATCCAAAGAGAATCAGCAAGAGTTTGAAATAAAAACAGAGAGACTAACTCCAGAGAGAGCAAGTCCAGACCAGGCTGATGTCTCATGGATCAAAGAGGAAATGGAGGAACAAACAAAGACTTGGGAGTTTCAGAATAATTCTGAAGAGGATAACCTGATGCAAAGTTCACTTGAGAAGCAATCACCACACTTGAAACAGTGTTCATCAGTGTGGAAACAGATCACTTAGAATGAATATTGATAAACTTAAAATAAAAATGTATATAGGTATGCTAAGTTTGTTTCTTACCTGTGAAGTAGTATACATAATGTTAAGTAAAGGTGAGGAAATGACAAGTAGTTTGTTCATTCATACCTCTAATTTCCTCTCTTTGAAAAAAAAAAAAAAACTTTAATTTTTTCATCTTATAAATGGTACATACATATACCAAAGCTGTCCTCTAATAAAAGAGGTAATATCTAAAACAAGGCATACAACTTTCAAATTCCTGCACATTCACACCACTCTAAGTCCCTTGGTCCCCTACAGAGAAGGGAAAGTGTTCCTGCCCTTAGTTTACATATATACATTCCAAGTTATCTGAAAATTCAATTTATCCAAAAAGAAAGTCTTGTGCAGCGAGGCTGGAGAAAGAGGGGAGGCATGCAGTTAGCAAGATTAGAAGAGCAAATGTTATGAAAATAGGAGTACAAGATAGCAAGATATATATGCAACATAGCAGTGGTGAGAAAGTGGATGAAGATAGTCAGTCAAATCTTTTGATTCTATCCTATTTAATAAGACAGTATGAGTGAAACCCCATACATGTGAATAATACTCCATACATAAGCAGATAAGGCCCTGTACAGAGTTAGCATTTGCAGGGGAGAGAAAAATTGGCACAGACATCTCAAAATGCCTAACTTCATTCAAGATGTTTTAGCTAGAGAAGAGATGTATAGTTGTTTGCAATTTAAATTATTACTAAAGGACAGATTGACGATATTCAGTGTGGAAGAGGGTGACACTTGAGTGTCATTGAGGAAGAAGGGATAGTTGTCTGAAAGGTTGTGTTGAGTTGATAGATGGAGGACTTGAGTTTCTATCACAGACCTGTTTAAAAAAAAAATTAGCAGTTCCACTGTTTTATTTAATTCCTTCCATTGAGATTTAAAAAATCCACACAACACTACACCTGGCAGCTCAGTGCCCTGACACTCAGATTTGATGCAGTTCAGTGTCCCATCTCAAGAGTTTTTTTATTTATTTATTTATTTTATTTTTTTATTCATCTATTTTTTTATGTTATGGCCTTTAGGGCCTATAGGCATACTTGTAGAGTTAATGTGGGAAGCACTGTTAAGATTCTGCCCTTTAGTGGTACAGGCAATTTTATTTATATTGGTACCCACATTAGGGCCCATATCACCACCCAAGCACATGTATGGTGTAGCCACCTAGAACTTGCACCACCCAAGCACATCCATGGTGTAGCCACCTAGAACCTGGATATCATGGTGTCATGTAGGTAACTTTAAACCACTTGACAAATGGCATAGCTTCAAAGCGGCACGTGGTAGGATTTGAACCTACACGTGGACATCTGCCTGCTCTCACGCTCACCACCTTATCCACTACGCCACTGCCTCCCTATTGAGTCCTGATGCAAAAGGTGTATGTGGTCACACCAATTTAGAGGGCCAGGGGAGACTGTCAGAGGACTAGAGGTGACTTGAAGCATTCATGCCCACCAAAGGATGAAGGCCTGCCCCACCTCAGTGGTGACTGCTGACCAGGGCCATTCCTAGGACTGGTCAGTGGGGGTGGGGGACAAGGGGGAGGTGGGCCAGAGCAGCAAGCCTGGCCCCTTCCCCTGGGACCTTGGGTGGCACCTTGCCTCATACCATTGTCCACAGGGTGGCATAATCATGCCCCCACACGGGCTGCCACCTCTATCCTTTCAGCCAACAGGGGCCCAGTGTCACATGACCTCCCTATGGCACAGAAAACCCACTGCCTTTTGCGTGAGAGTGGACAGGCTCACTCTTGCTCCAAGCTTCATGGCAGCCATGTTGCCTCTGTCTTTGCTCTTGTGGCACCTCCCAGGGCCCACCTGATGCACTCTGACAGCTGTCTCCTCAGAGGTGATCTTCTCTTTGATAGGGGCGATGGCCGGGTCTCGTCTCCAGGGCCTGACTCTGCACTTCTTGGCTCGGAGAAACAGGACTGGCCACCACTGGGACCGAAGGGCGGTTAGGGGCATGAGTCCCCACTCCAGCTCCTTGTATCATTACATGATGATCTACATCACTTTGGTGTTTGAGGATGTGGTGAGCCAGAGGATTGACTTGGAACATCCTGTCACACCGGGTACCAATGAAAAGCCCTCCTCAGTTGGCTATCCTTCAGGTAGGTTTGCCAAGATCTACAACATGGCAGGTCAGGAGGTGTACAGGAAAGTTGCCCTGGTTTACCCCTAACCTCCACAATGCCTTAAACCCTGGTGCCCAAGAGCCACATGTCACTTGTGAACACTCGGAAGTGGCCAAGAAGGAGGGAGTGGTTGCCAGGTCTAGGGATGCCCTGAACTAATCCTTTTGGTGGTTGGCAGCCCTCTACCCTCCCCTTTTAGACCTGGAGAAACAGCTCTTTAAAGCCATTCGTATGCCCCTAACCGATGCTTGCAGGGACTTTACCTATGTTGTTGCCAACCTGTGGACCTGGAGGAGAGAGGTCTACCTGAGCTGCCTCAGACCCACCTTTTCACAGGTGGAGAAGGGCATCTTTGAGAAGTCCCCTATTTTCTCCAACCTCATTTTTTATGAGGACAAACTTTAGGAGGCTATCCATTCCTTTAAAAGCAGCCACGATCAGGACCTTTGCACGAGCACATCCTGCTCCTGGCACACTGTTGGTGGAGCGAGATTCATGGACTTCTGCTTCTTCCACAAGGCCCAATACCTCTACCACCTGAAGACTGGCCACATCTCGCCCAAAGTACTCCTGGGTTGGATCTTCCGGGTCTCTTTCCTTTTGTCCCAGTGGGCCGGGGAATGGACGAAGGAGGCAAGCCCTTTTGGAAGTGACAACCTTCCTCACCAGGGGACGGTTGTGGGCTGTCTGGCCTAGAGGTGGGAGGGGTGGCTCCAGATACTCAATCTTAATTGGAAACCTCACATCTCATCTCTTGTTAAAACAGCTTCTATGAAGTTAGGCATTCTTAGGCATCTCTGCCAGTTTTTCTCACCTCTCCAACTGCTAACTCTGTACAAGGGCCTTATCCGTCCTTGTATGGAGTACTCTTCGCATGTTTGGGGGATTCCACTCACACAGTTTTATTAGATAGGGTAGAATCAAAAGTTTTTTGTCTCATCAACTCCCCTCCTCTGACTGACTGCCTTCAGCCTCTTTCTCACTGCTGAAATGTTGCATCTTTTTCTATCTTTTAATGTATTTTCATGCTAACTGCTTTACTGATATTATTAACTGCATGCCTCCCCTCCTCCTGCAGTCTCGCTGCACAAGGTTTTCTTCTTCCTCTTATCCCTATTCTGTCCAACTCTAATGCAAGAGGTAGCCAGTATTCTCAATCACTCATACCCTTCTCTGGTAAACTGGAACTCTCTGCCTGCTTCTGTATTTCCATCTTTCTATGACTTGACTTCTTTTAAGAGGGAGGTTTAAAGACATTTGTCCATGTCTTTTGGATAATTCCTAATTTCTTTAGGAACTGGCAATCCAGTGGGCCTTTTTTTTTCCATATTGTTTGTTGCTCTTGGCCAGTTTCCCTTCATGCATAAAAGAAAAAAAATAAAGTGGGTCCTCAATGTCTTGAGGGAAGGCTACAAAATCCCCTGCTGGAGGGACCTGGAGTGGTGGCTGGAGCCCCAGAACTTGGAGCATGGTCATCCCCTCCAGTTGGCCATCCCAGATCACCTTCTTTACACAGATGCCGCAAATGACAGGTGGGGCATGCCCATCCTCCAGGACTTGGTGAGTGGCCTCTGGGATAGCCAGGAGAGGCTCCTCCACATCAGTGTTTTGGAACTCCGGGGGCTTCTTCACTTAGGGTAGGTGTTGAGGGATTCAGTAGTTGCTATCTTCTCTGACAACACTATGGCTGTGGCTTACCTGAGCAGGGGAGGGGGTACGCACTCCACTCTTTGAAACAATGAGGCATGAGAGGTCGTAGACTAGGTAGACACTCATTCAGTGAAGATACTGACTCAGTTTGTCAGAGGTTCAAACAATGTGGTGGCAGACTGCCTTAGCAGACAACACCACGTCCTTTCCTTGGAATGGACTCTATACATGGGTTTGAGTTTACCTGATGGTGGAACTCTTCGCCACACAGCACAACTACAGGATCCCAAACTTTGTATCCCCTTTTTAGGATCCCAAAGCCATAGCCACAGATGCCTTCCTCTACAACTGGGACAACTAAGATCTGTATGCCTTCCCTCCACTTCCTCTCATTAAGAAAGTGCTCAACAAACTTTGGGCATCCAGGAACACAAGACTCATCCTAGTAGCACCATACTGGCCCCAGAAGGAGTGGTTTCTAGACCTGTTGGGAGTGTCAATGGAACCACACTAATGTCTTCCTCATAGATGGGACCTTCTGAGACAACCTCACTCCCACCAATTCCACCTCAGTCTCCACATGCTTCAGCTGACAGTGTACAGGAGATGGTACCAAGACAATGGGCACACCACTTCCAACCACACGGTCCAGAAAGTCACCAATTGTTTTGGTTTATTTGCGACAAAGTTTGTCATCTTTCTGGCTCTTCTATCAAAAGCTACAAGGCCATGCTCAACATTTTTGCAGTCAAGGGGGTCGACCTCAACAATGACCTGGTTTTGTTCTCATTATCAGGGCTCGCTCCTCCCAGCCACATAGGCCTACTAGGGATCTTACTTCCTCTTGGAAGTTGGATATACTTTGCCACTTGACCAGGGCTCCTTTTGAACCTCTTAGGCTCTCATCCATCAGAGACCTAGTACTCTTTCTTCTCGCTCTTACAACAGCACAGAGGGTGGGAGAAATCCAAGCCCTCTCACACAGGACAAGCTGGCAAGGGCAGGATCTTCTAGTCTACTATCTCCCAGAGTTTATTGCCAAGAGGGATACAAAAGCCCACAGTACACAGCGAGAATTCCATATTAAGAGCCTTTCGTCCTTAGTGGGTTCAGAACATGATGAGTGACTCTTATGCCCTGTTTGGACACTAAGTCACTACCTACACTGGACAGCTTCAGCTATGAGACCCAGGAACTTGTTCCTTGCTGTTAAGTGTCCTACCAGACCCATGTCGAAGGCAGTGATCTTCCATGGTACAGTGGAACCATGCATGCTTTGGGGTACGAAGGGTCTCCAAGTGCACAGGTTCGAATCCTGTCCATGGTCCGAGTGTAGGTAAGGCTTCCTCACTTGAGGCAACGGTTTCCTACCAGGTGGGCTTTGAGATAGGAGGTACCCTAAACAGTATCCCCTTTAGCTCATAAATTTCCGTGAAAAGCCCACATGGTTTGGGGGAAAGCAGCAGCTCATTTTTCCATCCCTGACTCTACCTGTATCGAGTTTAAGGTTTAGGCACACAACAACCATGGCATTGCTATCTCCATGCTTAAGTGGAAGAACTGCTCTGTCCCCTTCATCCTGAGAGCAGCCCACTAGAGGACACATTCAGTCTTTGCTGCCCACTGGAGGACACATTTAGTCTTTGCTGACCATTACTTTCATGATATAGTGAGAAAGGAGAGAGATATCTCCACCTTGGCCCCAGTTGTTGCGGCTGGCCACACAGTCAACTGATGACTACCTGTGGCCCACAGAAAGACCACTCTTGCTGACTTTCATGGGAGCACTCTAATATTAGACTAACTATCACCTACGGGCTGGGAGAAGGGGTCAGTAGCTGAGACTGAGCACCTTTCTCAGGCTCACCCTCTCGGACCAGGGTCTGCAAGCACCCCTAGAGCATTCAGCAATGGTTGCCTAGGGTGCTCTCTTTGTTTTTTGAGGCACGAGGATCACTGGGAACTCCCATGTACCTAACTGCATTCTCCAGCATCCTCTTACATCTCAACCTCAGTCAAAGGTTAGTGTCTCCACAGTGGACAATCATTTCACCCTCTACGCCTGGCATATCATATTGACTCCTGCCTCCCTCAGTGTTGGAGTCTGCTATTTTTTTTTTGTATGAAAAAGAGGTCTCTGTGATAGAAATATAATTTTTAGAACTAAAATTAATTGCTTCACTTAACAGTTTTTCATACAAAAAATTAGCAATATCACTGTTTTACTTACTTCCTTCCACAGAGATTAAAAAAATCCACATTTCATATTACGCTTGACAGCACAATGCCCTGCCACTGCCAAGAGCAGCTGTTACTGTACATCTGCTAAAGAAGTTGAAGGTTTGAGAAGAAGGGGATGGTTAAGTTACTGTTCTTCAGGCTGTTGCCTTCATCCCCTTTGTAGTCACTGTCACCTGCATCCTGTCCTCCCTTATGCTGCAGAGTATCCTGCTGTGTCAGGATATCCCAGAAGTACAGGCAACCCCCGCTTAACGAACGGGTTACGTTCCTAAAAAAAACGTTCATTAAATGAATTTTCATTAAGCGAACCAATTATAACAAGTTTGACCCCTGACTTGAACTTCCATTGAGAGTAAACAAAATGAGAGTGCATCATAGTACAGTGAAAGGTTTAATGAAAGTAAAAATTATGAAGTTAAACATTTAGGCAGTTAAATTTAAGTCATTATAACGTACACTGTGGCCTCGCTTTCCCCGTATGTTGTGTGTTCAGTCCTACCTGAAGATTGGTCTATGAGCTCTGAGCTCACTCCGTAATGGCTGGGTGGGTGACCAGCAGGCGACCGAGGTGAATTACACTAATGTATGTATGTAACTAACTATATAATGTTGATGACCTTAAATTTATGAAGGGAGGGAGAGTGGAACGGGAAAGACACTAGCTGGCAACCTGTGGAATGTAAACCAAGGGTGAATCATTGTACCGCATGCAAAACTTATGTACCACATTTCCACACGAGTTCAGGTGGTTCTTTTAGCTTGCAAGGAAGATATGGTCTCACCAGCCTTCTTAATAGAGTCTGCTGACTTGAAAATAGTAGACAGTTGATGAAGTCAAGCCATGGTGGCAAGCAATGCTATTAGTTTTCTTGCCTCGTGTCTGTGAATAATATCCACCTTCACTTCGAGAGTAAGAGACTTCCTGGTCTTCTTAACAATGCTAGATGACATTGCAGGGCGTTTTGGTGGCATGTTGAGCGGGGAAGATGAGCTGCTGCTGATGCTGTTATTGTTTTGAACTAGGGGGAGTGAGTGGTACGCGTTTTGTCCACGAGAGGCACTGGTGTATTCAAAAGCCTGTCAGCTTGTGTGATACGGAAAAAATTACCTGGATAAAGTTTCATTAAAGCGAGTTTGGTGTCGTTAAATGAGCAGATAGTAGTAAAAGGAAATGTTCGTTGTAGCAAAATTTCATTGTGTGAACGTTCATTAAGCGGCGGTTGCCTGTATTGGGTCTTGGTATGAGTAATGAAGGGTAGATGTACATAGAGTGATGCATTTCATATGGAAGAAAAAAAGCATATTGGACAAGAGATGGCTGTGACTGTGCACTGTATGCTCTCATTGCCTGCTGACTCCCGTTAACCTTGAACCTGTCTGGTTCTAGATTGACATACCACTGGGCTCAATCACCAAACACATCAAGTGCTTCCCAAATCAATAGGTCATGAGTTCACTGGCTTCTATTAGACTTTCAACCTTATTGAAGTCAGAAAACAGTGTGGCAAACAACATACCCAGACGGAGGAAGAGTTGGCAATTCTGCAGATATGAATACCTTGAAAATCAGGGAGGTGGTGCTTGAGCCCCTATGGTTCTAAAGCACCCAAATATACTTTCACATATGTTCAAGATCCGTAAACATGAGTAATACATAAAACCATCCTGAGCCAGGACATGGATGAACAACTAAACAACCAGAATTCCCACTAGTTAATTCATGTTATCGTGATTTGCAATGCACTGGGGATAAAACACTGAAAAAGGAAAAACTTTAACCAACTGGAAAATAAGGAGGCTATACACTTCACAGCATGTCCAGCTTTGGCTTGTGTTTTTATGTCCTCTGACATTATAATAAGCCCATGATAGATCTGATCCAAGATTCTGAGAAGTGTACTGTAGTGTATTTAATAATGACTGATAATGAAATAAATACAATGAAGTGGATGCAGTGGCCTCAGGCAATGGATTTTTAATGGTTATATAAACTGTATGATATATATTTAGATTTTTTCTATAACTTGAAATTTGCTGAAAAAAACAGCAACTGATTGCCTCTATATATTGATTTTGCAGTGCATGCTGTGTGGTATGGTAGACTGGCAGGATGTGTGGTATGTGTGGTAGACTGGCAGCATGTGTGTGTGTGTGTGTGTGTGTATTTACCTAGTTGTAGTTTTACAGGACCTGGGCTTTACACTCGTGTGGCCCTGTCTCCATATCTACACTTATCCAATTTTTCTTTAAAACTATGCACACTCTTTCCTGACACCATTTCTTCACTCAAACTGTTCCACATCTCAACACATCTTTGCGGGAAACTATATTTTTTAATATCTCTCAAACATCTTCCCTTCCTTAGTTTTTTACTATGCAATCTTGTGCTTTTAATGTCATATTCTTCTCTCAGAATCAGTTTCTCATTATCCACTTGATCTATTCCGTTAATCAATCTATAAACTTGTATCAGATCTCCTCTCTCCCTTCTCTATTCTAGGGTTGGTAGATCCATAGCCTTTAGTCTCTCCTCATGTGTCATCCCTTCAAATTCTGTAACCATTCTTGTAGCCATTTTTTGTAGTCTCTCCAACTTCCTTAAGTGTTTCTTTTTGTGGGGGGATCCACATAACTCCTGCATATTCCAATCTGGGTCTTATTATAGTACTTATCAATTTCTTCATCATTTCTTTGTCCATGTAGTGAAATGCTAATCCAATATTCCTTAGCAAATTATACATCTCTGAAAATTCTATCAATATGGCTTACCGGTTGATTGTTTCCTTCCATCGTCACTCCCAAGTCCTTTTCCTTTTTTACTTTTTCTAGTTCTACTCCATCTCCCATCTTATAAATTCCCACTGGCCATCTTTCACTTTTTCCTATTTCCATGACATGGCTTTTGTCCACATTGAATTCCATCTCCCATTTTTTATTCCATTTCCAGATCTTATTTAAGTCTTCCTGCAGTATTTCACAATCCTCTTTTTGCTTTATAACTCTGCACAGTTTCGCATCATCCGCAAACAGATTTATGTAGCTGTTCACTCCCTCTGGCATGTCGTTTATATATATGAGAAAAAGTATTGGCACTAATACTGACCCCTGTGGCAATCCGCTTTCTATTGCTCTCCACTTGGACTTCATATCTTTAACTACTGTCCTTATTTCTCTCCCCCTCAAATAATTTTCCATCCATCTCAATGTGCTTCCTTTTAAGCCACCCTTCTCCTCTAACTTCCACAGTAATCATGCATGTGGCACTTTATCAAACGCCTTTTTTAAATCCAAATAAATACAGTCAATCCATCCCTCTCTCTCTTGTACTCTATCAACTATTCTAGAGTAGAAACTCAGTAAATTTGTTACACATGACCAACCTTTTCTAAAACCAAATTGGCTATTTGATAATAATTTGTTGTCTTCAAGAAACTCGATCCATTGTTGCTTTATTACTCTCACACATCTTGCATATTATACTAGTTAGTGATACCGCTTTGTAATTTAAAGGTTCTTCCTTCCTTCCTTTCTTATATATGGGAACCATCTCAGCTCTTTTCCATTCTACTGGTACTGTTCCATTTTCTATTGAGCATTTTATGATGTTGTATATAGGACTTGCTAGTTCTTCCTTACATTCTTTTAATATTCTGACTGAGACTTCATCCGGTCCCATTGCCTTCTCTTCATCTAATTCCATCAACTCTTTTATTTCAAGCTTGGTTACTTTAATCTCTTTCATATAGACAGTCTCTATTACCCTGTGTATTTACCTAGTTGTAGTTTTACAGGGCCTGGGTTTTATGCTCGTGTGGCCCCTTCTCCATATCTACACTTATCCAATCTTACTTTAAAACTATGAATATTTGTTGCAGACACTAATTCTTCATTCAAACTGTTCCACGTCTCAATACATCTTTGCGGGAAACTATATATTTTAACATCTCTCAGACATCTTCCCTTTCTCAGCTTTTTACTATGCGATCTTGTGCCTCGAATGTCATATACTTCTCTCAGGATCAGTTTCTCATTATCCACTTGGTCCATTCCGTTGATCAATTTGTAAACTTGTATCAGATCCCCTTTCTCCCTTCTTTGTTCCAGGGTTGGTAGATCCATAGCCTTTAGTCTCTCCTCATATGTCATCCCTTCAAATTCTGGAACCATTCTTGTAGCCATTTTTTGTAGTCTCTCCAACTTCCTGATGTGTTTCTTTTTATGAGGGGTCCACACTACTCCTGCATATTCCAATCTGGGTCTTATTATAGTACTTATCAATTTCTTCATAATTTCTTTGTCCATGTAGTGAAATGCTAATCCAATATTCCTTAGCAAATTATATGTCTCTCTAAAAATTCTATCAATATGGCTTACCGGTTGATTGTTTTCTTCCATCATCACTCCTAAGTCCTTTTCCTTTTTTACTTTCTCTAGTTCTACTCCATCTCCCATCTTATAAATTCCCATGGGTCATCTTTCACTCTTTCCCATTTCCATGACATGGCTTTTGTCCACATTGAATTCCATCTCCCACTTTTTACTCCATTTCCAAATCTTATTTAGGTCTTCTTGCAGTATTTCACAATCCTCTTTTTGCTTTTTAACTCTGCACAGTTTCATATCATCTGCAAACAGATTTATGTAGCTGTTCACTCCCTCTGGCATGTCGTTAATATAAATGAGGAAAAGTATTGGTGCCAATACTGATTCCTGTGGCAATCCGCTTTCTACTGCTCTCCACTTGGACTTCATATCTTTAACTACTGTCCTTATTTCTCTCCCCCTCAAATAATTTTCCATCCATCTCAATGTGCTTCCTTTTAAGCCACCCTTCTCCTCTAAATTCCAAAGTAATCTTGCATGTGGCACTTTATCAAACGCTTTTTTTTTAAATCCAAATAAATACAGTCAATCCATCCCTCTCTCTCTTGTATTCTATCAACTATTCTAGAATAGAAACTCAATAAATTAGTTACACACGACCGTCTTTTTCTAAAACCAAATTGGCTATTTGATATTAATTTGTTGTCTTCAAGGAACTCGATCCATTGTTTCTTTATTATTCTTTCACACATCTTACATATTACACTAGTTAGTGATACCGGTCTGTAATTTAAAGGTTCTTCCTTCCTTCCACTCTTATACAGTAAAGTCCCGGGTTACGTCGGTCTCGAGTTACGTCAAACTCGCACTTACGTCAGTCCACTATAAGGCAATTTAAGATTTAAAAATTGAAAAGTTCTAAATCGTAGCATTTATTGTTATTGTTGGCTGCCAGGCGTCACTAGTGGTTATCCACCACACCGCCCACCTCATGCTTGAATACAATAACACTCTCTCCTCAGTTCCACCACACCGTCCTGGCAAGAGTGTTCCTACATCTGTGTTTGCAGACTATCTTAGTATCTTGCTCAATGGCACCAAAAGAAAACTCCTGAGTGATAGCAGTGATGCTAAGAAAAGGAAAACCATTACGCTACAAGAAAAGTGGACATAATTAAAAGACATGAGAAGGAGGCAGCAGTTGTGTGTGGAGTGAAGAAGAAAATGGGAAGCCCGTTACCATGACAACGGGAGGTTCGACCTTGAGGGCTCATGCACCTATCACAACAATAACAACTCCGGAGCCTTCGCCTGGGCCACATGACACTCGCAGCTCACTTGCACCGTCTGCGCTTGTCTGCTGATCCCTATTGCCCTTTCCTATTGCATTTCCTGCTCCGCTGCCCACGCTTCTACTCCCACCACACTGCACTACGCTCCCAGCTGTCCGCCCTGGGCGTCACAACATCGACCTGCCTACCCTCCTGGTGGCCTTAGGCGTCCACCCCTCTGGCAACATGCAGTCCTTCTTGGCCCTAATCAACAACAAAAACAAGCTTGTGTTTCATATTCCTACATACTTGTAAATAATATAACAATATAACCTTTTACTTATATAACGCTTCTACTCCTACCGCACTCCACAAAGCTCCCAGCTGTCCGCCCTAGGCGTCACAACATTTGACCTGCCCACCCTCCTGGCGGCCTCAGGCCGCCTCTCGGCAACCTGCAGTCCTTCGCATTCGTGGCCCTAATCAATATATTCCTACATAGTTGTAAATAATATACCAATATAACAATATAACCTTTTACTTACCTGAATAACCATAAAAAAATATTGGTTGAAAACTCGATATTATGCTTTGAAAGTACAAAAACTCGAGTTACGTACAAAATTGACTTACGTCATGTTTCAGGAACGTAACTCTGACGTAACTCGGGACCTTACTGTATATGGGAACCACCTCAGCTCTTTTCCATTCTACTGGTACTATTCCATTTTCTATTGAGCATTTTATTATGTATATAGGACTTGTTAGTTCTTCCCTACATTCTTTCAGTATTCTGCCTGAGACTTCATCCAGTCCCATTACCTTCTCTTCATCCAATTTCTTCATTACCTCTTTTATTTCAAGCTTGGTTACTTTAATCTCTTTCATATAGACGGGCTCTCTATTACCTTGTGGCCTTTCAAATTTGGATTCCTTATTAAAGACCTCGTGAAATATACTATTTAACAGTTCTGCCATACTTTTTGGGTCTTCCACCATCCCATTCTCTCTTTTTAACCTTTCTATTGTTTCTTTTTGCCTTATTTTCCCATTGATGAATCTGTAGAACAATTTTGGTTGCTCCTTACATTTCTTGACAATGTGCTTTTCATAGTTCCTCTCCTCTTCCTTCCTCACTTTAACATATACATTTCTGCTGTCTTGAAGTTTTCCTTATAAACTGAATTTCTATTTCTCCACCTTTTCCATGCTCCATCTCTTTTCTCCTTTGCCCTAACACACCTTGCGTTAAACCAATCTTTCTTTCCTTCTTCTTTGGGTCTATATTTTGGGACACATTCCCTGACTCCTGTTTTGTATATTTCCAAAAATAAGTTATATTTCTCTTGCACCATCTCTGAGTTTTCCATCTCCTCCCAGTTAACATATTTGAAATAATTCTTGAGATTTTCAATATCAGCCTTTCTGTAATTTAATCGGTCTCCTTTGTATGAATCGTCTTTATCTTCCTTTCCCTCTTCTATATCTATATCTAATATTGCATGGTCACTCTTTCCCAATGGGCACTTATATCTTATATCATTGTTCATTTGTATACCCCTTGTAAAAACTAGGTCCAATCTCGCCGGCTCGTCTTTTCCTCTGAATCTTGTGCATTCCTTTACTCTCTGGTCCATCATATTGTCTATCATTAGGTTCAAGAATCTTTCTCCCCAGGCTTCTTCCCCCATACCACTTTCATAATTTTCCCAGTCCACTTCTTTACAGTTGAAATCTTCTACTAATATCACTTTTCTCCTTTCTTTAACGATTCTCGTTAGACTCCTTATTGTGTCATCTATCATGTCTTTATATTCTTGATTGGTCCATGAATTTGTTTTTGGTGGCACATATGTTACAATGATTGTTAACTCTTTTTTATTTATATGCATCTTAATATACAATACTTCTGCTTTTCCTTCCCCACATTCCATTTGTTTATCACTATCTCATTCCTTAACATAATCATGATTCCTCCTCCTCCTTTACCCACTCTGTCTCTTCTCCATACATTATACCTATTATCCAAGTCTATTTTGATTGCCTTATTTAGTTTTGTTTCAGCCAGGCATACAATATCTGGATTTTCTTTCTTTATGTAATCTCTTAATTCTAGTTTACTTGATAAAACCCCGTCTATGTTCGTACACATCATTTTTAGTCTTTTGCCTTTATCATTTTTAGTTAAACTTGTTCCACTTTTTTCTCTTCCTTCTCGTTTATATACCATTTCCTTATCCTGTCTCCTATAATTCTCCAAAAAAAAAATGCCATCTTCTCCTCTTCTGACCTTTCATTATTCTTTTCCCTTACTGCTGCTGCCAGTTCATTGTATCTCTTCCTTTCTTCCTCATTTGTATTTTTCTTTATATAGATATCCTTGCAGCCTTCTGTTTCTCTAAGTTTTGTTGTTCTATATAATATTTCTTCTGTTGCTGCTTGTGATTTTAGTAGTATTTTAATTGGTCTCATTTTTCCTTCTTGATATGGTCCCATTCTGTTTATTTCTTCTACTTCCTCTTCCAAGTTCTGCCTATCTTCGTCGTTTAGATTCTTCAGTAGGTCTTTCACTGATTTCATTTCTTCTTTTTTCTCTTTTTGGTCTATATTTTATATTTTTTTCTTTTATTCCAAATACGACTACACTCTTCTTTTTTTTCTGCAATTTCTCTAACTAAATTTTCTTTTGTCTTGAGGACTCCTATCATTTTGTCTGTCATATTTTCTTCTTTTTCTTTAAGTTGTTCTTGAATCACATCCTGAAAATCAGCCTTATCTTTCTTATCTTGGACTCGCCATGCTTGTACTTCTTTTATAATCACGTTTTGTACTCTTTCCTCTTCCTTGTTTACTAGATCTTTCAGCTTCTCTTTTTCTCTCTCGGCTTTACCAAGTCCTTCTTCCATCTGCTTTTTGTAGTTAGCTACTTTTTTTTTAGTTCTTCGTTTTCCGCTCTTAGCCTAGCTTCGTTTTCTTCCACTTTTTTTTATCCTTTCTCTCAGTTTTATAAACTCTTTATCCTGTTCTTCACTCACTTTCATTTCCATATTCTCCTTTATCAATTTATCTAGTTTATATTCAATATTTAACACTCTCTTTAGTAGTGAAGTAGTCGTCATATCGAAACCTTCAAATACACGCTCACCCTCTGAGGACCAGCATAGTCATCATCAGCTTTCAATCCTTCTCTAATCTCATGTCTGTATTTTGATGGAATCTATTTTTTTTCTCATCATTCCTTAATAATTGATTGCATGGATTGGTAGGATGTGTGGTGTGTGTGGTAGACTGACAGGATGTGTGGTGTGTGTGTGTGTGTGGTAGACTGACAGGATGTGTGTGTGTGTATTTACCTAGTTGTATTTACCTAGTTGTAGTTTTACAGGGCCTGGGCTTTATGCTCGTGTGGTCCCGTCTCCATATCTACACTTATCTAATTTTTCTTTAAAACTATGTACACTCTTTGCTGACACCACTTCCTCACTCAAACTGTTCCAAGTCTCAACACATCTTTGCAGGAAACTAAATTTTTTAACATCTCTCAGACATCGTCCCTTCCTTAGTTTCTTACTATGCGTTTCTTACTATGCGATCTTGTGCTTCTAAAGTCATATTCTTCTCTCAGGATCAGTTTCTCATTATCCACTTCATCCATTCCGTTAATCAATTTATAAACTTGTATCAGATCCCCTCTCTCTCTTCTCGGCTCCAAGGTTGGTAGATCCATTGCCTTTAGTCTCTCCTCATATGCCATCCCTTTAAATTTTGGAACCATTCTTGTAGCCATTTTTTGTAGTCTCTCTAATTTTCTTATGTTTCTTTTTATGGGGAGTCCACACAACTCCTGCATATTCCAATCTACGTCTTATTTTAGTACTTATCAATTTCTTCATCATTTCCTTGTCCATATAGTGAAATGCTACTCCAATATTCCTTAGCAAATTATACGTTTCTCTGAAAATTCTATCAATATGGCTTACTGGTTGATTATTTTCTTCCATTGTCACTCCCAAGTCCTTTTCCTTTTTTACTTTTTCTAGTTCTACTCCATCTCCCATCTTATAGATTTCCACTGGTCGTCTTTCACTTTTTCCCATTTCCATAACATGGCTTTTGTCCACATTGAATTCCATCTCCCATTTTTTGCTCCATTTCCAGATCTTGTTTATGTCTTCCTGTAGTATTTCACAATCCTCTTTTTGTTTAATGACTCTGCACAGTTTCGTATCGTCCGCAAACAGATTTATGTAGCTATTCACTCCCTCTGGCATGTCATTTATATATACGAGAAAAAGTATTGGTGCCAATACTGACCCCTGTGGCACTCCGCTGTCTACTGTTCTCCACTTGGACTTGATATCTTTAACTATCGTCCTTATTTCTCTCCCCCTTAAGTAATTCTTCATCCATCTCAATGTGCTTCCTTTTAAGCCACCCTTCTCCTCTAACTTCCATAGTAATCTTTCATGTGGCACTTTATCAAAAGCCTTTTTTAGATCTAAATAAATACAGTCAACCCATCCCTCTCTCTCTTGTACTTTATCAACTATTCTAGAGTAGAAACTCAATAAATTTGTCACACATGACCAACCTTTTCTAAAACCAAATTGGCTATTTGATAATATTTTGTTGTCTTCAAGAAACTCGATCCATTGCTTCTTTATTACTTTTTCACACATCTTGCATATTACACTAGTGTGTGTGTGTGTGTGTGTGTGTGTGTGTGTGTGTGTATTTACCTAATTGTATTTACCTAATTGTAACATACGGGAAAAGAGCTATGCTCGTGTTGTCCCGTCTCCATATCTATTAATGTCCAGCTTTTTCTTAAAATCATGAATATTCCTTGCGTTGACCACTTCCACGTCTAAACTATTCCATGCTTCCACCCTTCTATGAGGGAAGCTATATTTTTTCACATCTCTCCTATAAGTGGCCATTTTAGTTTTTTCCCATGCCCTCTCGACATTCTTTCATTCCACATACACAGATCTTCCCTATCCATTTTTCCATGCCAATCATCACTCTGTATATTGCTATCAGGTCTCCCCTTTCTCTTCTGTTTTCCAGGGTCGGAAGTTGCATTCTTTTCAGTCTGTCTTCATAAGTCAAATCTCTTAAGTCAGGCACCATTTTTGTTGCAGCCCTCTGTACTTTCTCTAGTTTCCTTATGTGTTTCTTTAAGTTCGAGCCCACTGTATTGTTGCATATTCAAGCCTCGGTCTTATCATTGCAGTAATTATTTTCTTCATCATTTCTTCATCTAAATATACTAACGCCACTCTTATGTTCCTCAATAAGTTCAATACTTCTCCAATTATTTTGTTTATATGTCTCTCTGGCGATAGGTCATTGGTAATTGTCACCCCAAGGTCTTTTTCTTCATGACTGGTTTTATGTCTTCATTTCCTATCTTGTACATACTCCTGATTCTTCTTTCACTCTTGCCAAACTCTATTTTCTTGCATTTTGTCGTGTTGAACTCCATTTGCCATGTACAGCTCCATTTCCATATTCTGTCCAAGTCTTCCTGGAGTAGTTCGTCTCCAATCTTTGTCACATAAAATCATGATGTGTGTGTGTGTGTGTGTGTGTGTGTGTGTGTGTGTGTGTGTGTGTGTGTGTGTGTGTGTGTGTGGTAGGCTCAAGAGGATGTGATGTGGATGTGGTAGACTGGCAGAATGTGTGTTGTTTGTGGTGTGTGTGGTAAACTGGCAGAATGTGTGGTGTATGTGTAGACTAGCAGGATAGATGGTAGAATATTAGGCTGGGATCAAAGCGTGGTTAGGCGATAGGTGACAGAGGGTAGTAATTAATGGATCTAATTCTGAGTGGGGTGCCACAGGATTCAGTTTTAGGATCATTATTATCTTTAATATACATTAATGACTTGGATAGTGGAATTAGCAGTGATATAAGTAAATTTGCAGACAACACAGATGGTAGATTAATCAGGTCAGATTCGTATGCCATGGCCTTGCAGGCAGATTTGGATAGGATGAAAGAATGGACAAATAAATGGCAAATGCAGTTCAACATTAATGAGTGCAAGGTACTGAGCGTAGGTAGAGATAATCCACACAATAGGTACAACATAAATAACGAGAATGAAAGATTTAGGAGTCATAGTCAGCTTTGATCTCAGTCAAAGGAAACAATTCATGGAGGCCAGAAATAAGACAAATAGGGTACTAGGATTCATTTTTAGAAGTGTTGAAAGCAGAAGTCCTAAAGTAATTGTAAAATTATACTTGACACTGGTTAGACCACATCTTGACTATGCAGTACAATTTTGGTCCCCACATTATAGGAAGGATATGGCTCTATTGGAGTCAGTGCATAGGAGGATGACTGAAAAGATACTGGGGATTGACAACACATATAAATTTAGTTAGAGAGTGACTGTTGAGTCTAAGCCAGATGGTGGAAAACTTGGAAGATTCAAGAGCGTGGGCACGAGAGCAAGTTAAGTCGTTGCGCACATAGACACAACATCCAGCTTTGAAATTAAAATGAGAATAGAGAAAGCAGGAGGGAACAGAGAAGGGGTTACTGTAAGTTGCCTCAGACAGCTGTGTTTCAGTGAAGAAAAGAAGATGAGCTTTAGTAGAAGAGAGGTGGTGTTCTACAGATTGAAAATTAGATCTACGACTTGCAGAAGTTAATGAAGAAAAAGTTGAGGGAGGTGTCAAGACATTTTAGGTTGCCAACGAGAGCAGTATGACCTGGGGACATTTCTGGTTCCCTTCCTAGAAGGGGACTCCAAGGCTGGATTTGGAGTCACCATTTTTTTATTTTTAGTTTTAAGTGAAGGTTGTGTGTGTGGTAAGTGTATGTAGTTTTATGTGAAGCAGGAGAGTTGTCTTTAGAGGACAGGCAGTGACTGCCCCCTTGAGTTGTGAGACACAAAGGGAAACATTCAGTGAAATCACAACTAGCTTTAATGTAGAGTTAACAGCACCCCCTGAACTATTGCCTTTAGACCTTGCTGGGAGTAAATTATCATTTTGGCAGGTGTCTACTACCTCCTCCTAATAATGGATGAAAAGACAATTATCGTCCAGTCTTCTCAGTATTGGTAAGGATGTTAATTCTTCCAGTTGATATATGTCATTAAAGCCACTTGATGTATGAGCTTCCATCTATTTATTTTTTTCTACAAATATGAGAAACTTACTTATGTAGTTTCTTTTGCTTTGTCAAGATAATTATGTCATTAGGGAATGTAAGGCATTAATAGCTAATTTAAATTTCTCAAAAAATAAATAAAAATATAGAGCTGCAACCAGTCCATTCAGACAATAGTCACCCCTCAACTCTAGTTTCCTGTTATCCAAATTTCACACTCCATGAGTTTGGCTCTTAGTCCTAAATTCGTACCATCCCATGTTCTGCATAGTATTATTACCCAAGTTTTGCTCTAGTTTAAACATGTATTGGTTGTGTTTAGTTACTGTCAATGTCGTGTGTGCTGTTCCAAGACTACAATGAGATATTTCATGTCTCTAACACTGACAATGTCATATCCACTGATGATGGTTTTGGCTACCTGAAGCAGTGAGTCGATAGCTGCTGCTGCACTCTACATTGCACTAAGCCCACCTCCATTTTTTTGGCCTCAACCCATAGGGGAACCCTCCTCCATTCATGCTTCACTGTAGCAATATTAATAAAGTGCCAACATTCCACCATTAAGTGTATAGCTTTCTTGATATTAAAATTACAAAAGAAAATCTGTGTTGTGTCATAATTTACTTGGGTCTAGCAAGTGCTGGCAACACTGCCTCCACCACTAATGGGTGGAAGCTGATCAGCACTTCCTATACATACTCTTCAAGTATAGGCCATAGTGTAGGAGAAAAAAAAAAAATAATAAAATAAAATATTGGAATTTTACTTCATCTGTATTTTTGCTTGTGAGTGATGCAGGGCTCCAATCTCTGGTGTAGTGTTCAGTAGCATTGCTAAATGATATAAATAGCACATGAAGAATAAATAGTGACAGGTAGTTCTAACCTTGAAGGAAAGCAAGAGAAAATTTTGACTACAAAAAGCAATATGTAATATGGTCTTTGGCAGATAAGGAACATGAGACAGGAAATTAATACACTTGTTGGATGTTGATTGTCATTGGTACATACTACATACAATATATATATGTACTGATGATAATAAATGTCTGACAACTCCTTTCCCTCATCCAATGGCACTATACAAGATGCTTTTCATATAATCAACACTCTGTTCTGTTGTTTTCTTTCACAGCTAGATATACAGTAGTGCCTCACAGTAACAAACACTTGGGGGGGTGAGGAGTTGTCCATTACTGCGAATTGTCTGTTACTGAGAGCGGTTAATCTGCACAACCTTAAACACCCCCTTTCCCTCTTCGGTAGTTTATTCTTTTAATATTGCAAAAAAATAACTAAATAAACAAAAAAATATATAAATAAATAAATATTTTTATCATTTTAACCATCTTATTTTATTGTCAATGTTGAAATTAAAGAGTTTGTTATTATTTAAGAAGTGTACAGTAATGAAAATTTGTCTTACCAAGAATAGATGAATTAAAGATATAGCTTCCTGTTTGGTGTTATGGCTGATTCCCATGTGGTCCAGTGGCATCCTTACAAGCATTTAGTGACTGCCTGAAGGACATTCCTGAGGTGGCAAAGGAGGGGGAGGAAGACAAGGGATCATCAGAATCAGAGTAGACTACCTCCACACTAATGTTACCTCCCTATAGATCCTTCTTTCTCTAATGCCACTCCATATCCTTATCCTCTGTTTCTGCCTTTCTTTCTCTTCCTCTGTTTTCTATATAAATTGGTGTGTTTCCAAAATCACTTCTGAAATCCCTCTAACTTTTGTTCCACATTGCTGTTGAGGTAAAAATCAAGACATGTTCTCTGTAGAAAAGTGTTCCCCCATCTTGAATATGACATCTTAGCAGGGAAGTGTGATCCTGCCAAGTGCTGATACCTCACAGGCTTGCACTTTATGCAGCCATACAGGCGCGGATCCAGAATATCTATTTGGGGGGGGCCCGCCGCTTTCCGCATTATAGTTGCAGCAGATTACAATAATTATTTTAAGCGATTTTGTTCTGTACCCACTATCAGCATATGGCATACAGTCGAGATTTTTAAAGGGGAGCGGAGATTTTGGGGGCCCGGGCCCCCTGGGCCCCCCCCCTGTATCCGCGCCTGCAGCCATACTATAGAGTATTGGCCTACTGCAAATTTGCCATATGGCCACCCTCACAGCCAATCTAAGGCAGTAATCTGCAGCATGAACCAGTACTTCTTGGAAAGAGAGAGAGAGAGAGAGAGAGCAGCTGTGTTGTTGACATTGTTTTCTGCCACTGTGCTGATGAGAAACAATTTGCTCATTATGTCATCTAGCAGAAGAAAACCTTGCCCACTTCATACTAAAAGAAGAAGAAATGAAATTGTTGTCATCCAATGACCAGTAAATGAAGACAAAAATCAAGTGATTGGAGAGTTTTAGTTTGTATTTGTCTATTGTTTGCATTTTTGTCAGCTGCAGTGTGCTCTCTCTCTCTCTCTCTCTCTCTCTCTCTCTCTCTCTCTCTCTCTCTCTCTCTCTCTCTCTCTCTCTCTCTCAGTGTAACAATGTCATCAACCTCTCTTGCCCAACAACATTCAAACATAAATCCATTATTACCATTTCACTTTGGAAAGCCATGGGTCCAACCAGCCTAGGATCCCAAATCACCATGACTATCACTCCGGTGACCCCAACAGACAGGCAGTCATCACTCCTCACCTTATTACAAGTTATTTTGTAAATCTTACACAAACAAAACGAGTTACAGTGTTATCTAGCACCTAGTATCTGTCTTTCTGGTTTATCTATCGGGTCATATGCATATTCATCTGCGTGGCCACTCGGGAACTGGATTTGTGGGAAAAAAACTGACATGACAGTTAAAAAAAGTTGGTTAGTGTCTGACTAGTCTGTTATTGAGTGAAATCAGTTACTGAGAGATCCGTCATCACGAGGCACCAATGTACTAGTCATTGTTTATTTTTCATGTACAGTAAGCCCCCACATTTAGCGATCCTATTAGTCTGCCGAAACCATCGCTAAATTGGAATTTCGCCAAATTTGAATACTACTTTAAATAGGGAAAAATGCCAATCAGTCTTTCGTCCGCCCAAAGTCCCCATTTTGAGTCCCCATTTACAGCTGCAACATTGGCACCTTCACGAGAATCAGTCCCCGAACCACTAGTGGAGGCCATGGTGATAGCGAAACTTGCTAAACAGCGAGGATGGGAGCACAAAAATGAGTTCACACGCTGGATTAACACACACAATAGCTCAAGTGTCAAGCGGGAATGCCAGAGGCACTGTGGGGCTGACTTCACAGCCAAACAGACACGCGATTGGCTCAGAGTGAGCGGGAGGCGGGACAATTGGCTGAGAGCGAGCGGGAGGCGGGACAGTGTAGCGCGGTACATTCGCTAAATATGAGAGAAAATTGGCTTAGCCTTTTTCCAGACAGTCGCTAAATAAGGGTTTCACTAAGCTGGATTTCGCTAAATTCGGGGCTTACTGTATTTCTGTTAGCAATGCCACTGAATAATGCACCAGAGACTGGAGTCCCGCATGTAATGTTAATACGTATTCTTATAACTTCTTTTCTCTTAATTACTTCTTTGCAATAAAGTGTATTCCCCATATATGTCTTTACAAAAGTATTTTCACTGAAATTGTAACACAGTAATCAATTTAAAGGTATATATTTTGAGATAAGGGAGTAAAGTGGGGGAGTCAACCTTATTAACAGACCAGAACGAATAAGCATCTTTTCAACGTTTTCACAACCATGAGTGGTTATCCTTGAGTTTAGTGCTACACTTAAGGAACCAAGCAAGTGTGAAATTTGAAGACAAAGTACGTATATTCAAGTTCTTCATTATGCTGGCTATGTGCACAACCATCACAATTGTCTGTCCTGTAGAGCTGAAAAATATCACAAGCCAAAGTGTGGCTGATGTTGAATATACTACCATGCAAACAGTAGGGTTGAGTATCAGTTTCATTCTGTGCTTAATTTTACTAATAAAACTGTTGTCAGCATGCTAAGAGGCCATCATGTCACATGTCCACCCTTAATTCTTCCAGCACTTACAAATAAACTCTGAATTCACTGCAAATTTTTCCTACATCATCTTTCACATGTAATTAAAGTACCTGCCTATAAACATTATAGGACAATCTGTATTACCTCACAACAGCTTTGTGAGGTGTGTCTGTTAAGGCAACCAGTGTGTCATAGTGTACATACTTATAAATTTCTGGACACATACTCAATATATCCCAAGTGAACATCTTTATTTTCTTGAATCTAAATACTTGATTTTAACCGTATTGACTTTCATGCTTAATAATTTTGGATTTTTTATATTTATATACTGCCACCAACAAATATAAGATGAAGGCTCTTGGATTGTGCTGATGTACGAGTAGAATAGTTAAAACTTTCTTGTTTTTTCTTTATACAGTGGAGACTCAATACTCAAATTTCTTAATAGTTAAACTTTTCAATACTCGAATGCAAAAGTTCGATATAATACTAGAAAAAAATTACCTGATAGTCAATTATCCAAACACGTGGTTGTAAACAAAGGCTCCTTGGCCTCTTCCTCCCTCTCTCCGCCAGTTGTGCTACCGCAGTCGTCAGAATAATATTCTCATGCATTTCGTCTGTTGTTTTTCATTTATAAACTTACATTAACACCAAAGGCTTATTAGTGGTGAAAATACCTGGTAATTGAACACCTGCACACATAGTTGTAACAAAGCTCTGTCCTTTCCCTCCTCGCCACTGCCATTGTCCCGTTCTGATACTGGTATTACGGAAATCTGGTATAATGGATATCAGTGCACATCTCTAGTCCTACTACAGTCTTGAGAAAACCAACATTCTTCTGCATTCTGTAGGTAGTTTTTCATTTACAAACTTATAATGGCTTATTAGTGGTGAAAATAAGGAATCTAGTGAGAGTGCAAGTGTTAGTGAGCAATAGCCCTCCACTAGTGGATTCACAGGAATCACACCAGAAAAGTTACAAAGACATTTTCATGGATGGTGACTCATCTTCTGATGACCTCCCTTCTCCTACCCACTCTTTTATAATGAACTCCAATACCACCATCATTACTCTACTACTACTACTACTACTACTACTACTACTACTACTACTACTACTATCACCACCACCACCACCACCACTACTATTACTGTTACTAATGCTACAAGGTGACGTGCCTGGGCGAACTTAGCACGGGAATTCCGCTAATCTGTCCCAGGTGCACAGCATGACCTAACACCAACTGGGCTGAGTGAGGTCACTGCCCGATCCTGGGACCACGTAGGGATCAGTCAGCACCAGGACTCCAGGACACACACACGCGCGCCTACATGACACCTCGTCCCGTCACTGTTACCCACTGTGTACACATAATAAACAGCAGACTACAAACAACTCTGGTTTACTTCTCCATCCGTGTCCTGGGTAGATAATGAACATTACACTTTTTCCCTCTTCTTCTACGTTATTCATCATCAGCCTTCACTTATGGCATGTACAAATGAAATAATGTATAAAATAAATTCTAAACTTGAGGTTTTGCCAAGATTGATTAGAACGAATTACCTGATTTATAGGTATTGATAGGCAAACTTCTTGATACTCAAACAGCCATTAGGATCGAATTAAGTTCGAGTATTGAGTCCCCACTGTATATTGTTATGAGTGATGCAAGATATATATACAGTGCTTGTCACAGCATTATGCCAGTTGGGCGCTCCAGCATAATGCTATAACGAAAAAAAATGGTCTACCATACAGGGTCTTTTTCCATCATGGCAGTATGCCAGGTTGTTAGCATGATGTCACTGCCTCCCAACACACACCACAATACCACCTCAGTGCCTGAGTGGCTGTTGTGGTGAGAGGAAGTATTGTTTTCTCATTCGCTCTATCTTATGTCTGTGTTTCTCTTGGTTTCTGGACTATACTAGAGTGACTATGGGTAAAAGAAAGTTGTTAATGCCTGTAACTATATCTTAGATTATAGGGCTTCACAAAGCTGGGCTTCAGACAAGAGAAACAGTGGGGAATGTTGGTGTGAGTGAGTGATCAGTGAGAAACTGGGTGAAGCATTTCAAGGATGGCGATAGTGTCAAGTCTGCAGTTCATTTATCATGAATTCAGTTTTACACTTTTTTTCACTGGAACCTAACTCTATAAAGTGGAAAATCTCACTTTATCATGGAAAACTGGCTATTGTACATGATGAAAAAAAAAAAAAGATAAATTGGTTGTGAAATCCTGACATAATACAGAAATCTAAATACAATGAAAAGCAATGCCAACAATTCCCTATCACTATGTCCTTCAAGAAAACAACAGTATCAGTGCCTGATGATGAGGCTACATAAAAATAGTGCATAATCTACTCTACAGATGAAAATAGATATCATTCAAGTAAATCTCTTACTGTTTATTACCATACTGTGCTTTATTTAGACATTATCCCCCACCATAACAACTATCCAGCCCCAGCCATTAGTTCCCTCATCACCACAACTCTTTACCAGCTCACTGAAATACTCATTCACCCGCTAGCTCCAATTGACAAACCGCTACTTCACTACACCATCACGCCTAAACTAATGTATATACCTACAGTAATATAGTAATATTTGGTTTTCCTAGACTTTTCCATGCAACCTTTCACTAAAATTACAGTGAGAATTATTTTTGAGAATTTTTTATGCTGACTATTGTGCACCATGGGTATCACTGGTAGAATCTTGTTGCATAGTTTAATCCATAGAGAAAATAATTTTTTTTTTTTTTTGAGATAGCATCAACATAACACAGAATTTAGTTCTTCACAGGTGCCTTTAGAATATAACCCGGTGATAACTCAAGATTAAATGTTCTTTAAAAGCCCACAAACCTACCTAATCATCTTCCCCTGTAAAATTTTCGTACTTCCTTCTGTCCCCCCTCCCCGTCTAATGTTGACCTCAATATATGATACAGGTATTCTCTGATACAGTTATAATTTGTTCCTGGAAATTAAATCATAAATTGATCGAATGTATTGTTAAGTGGGAAATTCAGTGGATTTGGTCAAAAATTCTTGAAAATATGATATTTGGCTTCCGACATTGTCACTCTCATCCCGAGCTGTGGCAAGTGTTTGCCAGGCGCAAGACGCGTTTCTCATCTGGTTATGGCAGTTTAAAGAGCTGGACCTTTAAATGGCTGAGCTCCTGGCATGCCTCCTTTGTATCACTTAGACTGATGTTCTTGCATTTCTTTCTTTCTTTTCTTTTTTTTTTATTCTTTTTCGGGAGTTTGGAGGAGCATGTGACTTGGAAGGAAACCCAGTAGCATTGCCACATTCAACCCCCCAGGCCTCCACCACCCCACAGTGCTCCATTAACTTGTGTATGTTTTTAAAAAAACATTTTCTTTCAAAATTGACAATGCCACGTGTAAGTGTTAAAAGAAAGGTAAAGAGTGCAATAAGTCACTAGAGAACCTTGAAAAGGTGGAGGATTGAGGAGGCATGTGAATCAGTCAATCTCCACATGAAAACCACAAGTCTGGAGCAAACAACCAACATAGCCTATTACTACAAGAGGAGAGGCAGGCCTACTAAATGAGTGATGATGGTTCTCTGGTAGTGATATTGTTGGAAAGATTACAAAAAATTGGTCAATCTTATGAAGTGTGAGTGTGGAAACAGTTACCTCAGAAATAATGAGTAGTAACTTCAAAATAGGTTCTACTTGGCCACAATTGTGGAACAACTTGCTTGTCGTGTAGGTGTCCATATGTCCTCTATGTGGTGGGAAAGGCCATGGACACACCAAAGTAAAGTAGGTCCTTTATTGCTGCGGTAGGAAGAGAAGTACAGGGCGGCTTAAGAAGGGACAAGACGTTCCCGGGGCAAGCCGTGACAACACACTGAGAGCGATGCGCGGGAACTGAGGTGCCAACTCGGCTTTATTGAATAACTGAATTCACATCGCTACCTCTTACAAGGAACACATAAAATACTATCCTTCATCCCAGCGCTTCGTCGTTGGGTCCTGGACACGGACTACGGCATTGAGCTCAAGCGGTGGGAGAGGCCGGGCGTGTGCTTTGTACCGGGCCGTATCATCATGTAGGCGAACAGCAGCCCGACGATCACAGCTCTCTGCTCTGGCCTGCCACTGCTTTTGGAAAGCCTTGGCGTGAGCTGGGACACAAGAGCGAAGAGGGTGACCGTAGAGGATCTGGGATGGGGTGTTGCGAAGCTCAAGGAAGGCCCTGTCAAACGCCTCACAATCCAGGTTTCCAGTAGGGGCCACCTTCTGGATGAGGTGCTTGACAGACTTCACAGCAGCCTCTGCGTGACCGTTCGATTGTGGGTAGTGGGGCGTCGACATGTTGCGGCGGACTCCCCAGTGCTCCAGAAAGGTGGCGAACTCCTGGCTGGCAAACTGTGGGCCGCTGTCCATGCGAAAGCAAACTGGCACTCCTAGGTCACGAAAGAGCTGCCTAAAGTGACGAATAGTTGCCGAAGAAGTAATATCCACACCACAAGACACCACAACAGGCCAGCCGGACAGTCGGTCAGCGACCACGAGGAAGGACTTCCCTGCAGTAGAGAAAAAGTCAGCTGACACCGACTCGAAGGGCCTGGTGGGGTGTCATCGCAGAGGTGGGGCTCTCGCTGCTGGCTTGGCTGCATCACTTGACATGGTGCGCAGGCGCGGACTGTGTTCAAATTGTCTGCGTCAATGCCAGGCCAGAACACCGCCTGTCAAGCTCGGCGTTTCGTAGCCTCGGCTCCTCGGTGGCTGTCGTGCAGGCGGGCCAGAGTGCGACGGCGAAGAGCAGTCGGAACAACAACCCTAGCCCCATACAAGACAAGGTCCTCCTCACAGTACAGGTTCTCACGTAGTTTCCAATATGGGCGAAGAGTATTTGGAAGGGCGTAGCGGTCACTTGGGAATCCCTGCCTAACGTGCTGAAGGAGCTCTACGTAGGCAGGATCTTCATAGGCCGCCCGCCTAAGTTCCTCCATCGCTGGGGACTCGACTGCTCCCAAAGTGACAATGCTCCTGACGGAGAAGCTGGTTTCGGCATCAAGGGCTTCATCATCGGTGGTCGGGTTGGTCACTGGGAAACGTGAGAGGGCATCAGGAATGCACAGCTCTTTACACAGGTGCCACGTTGCGGTGAAGGCAAAAGCCGCTATCTTCTCCTTCAAGCGTTGCAAACGTGGGTTGTCAATGGCATCTAGTGTGTAGCTGTTGAGGATAGGGACAAGTGGGCGATGGTCCGTTACAAGGGTGAAGTGCTGCAGACCCGTGAGGTAGAACATACACTTCTTCATAGCCCACACTACCGCCAGCAACTCTAACTCGATTGTGGCGTAGCGAGTCTCCGCATCCGTCAAGAAGCGTGAGCCACACTGTACTAGACGGAAGTGTCCTCCCCGTGGTCTTGTAGGAGGGCGTATCCCAGGCCGTACAAGCGCGAAGCGTCCGTTTGTAGGACAGCCGGAAGGTCAGGGTCAAATGCTGCGAGGACTGGTGGACTGGACAAGGCCTTCTTGACACGTTCGAAAGCCTGGTCGTGGTCAGGGGTCCACATGAATGCTCTCTTATGGCTCATCAACGGGTGGAGTGGGGCAGCAGCGGCGGATATGTCCGGAGAAAAGTCAGCCAGTTGATTTGCGAGGCCCATGAATGACCGCAGGTCTGTGAGGTTGGCTGGCTTGACAAAGTCCGTGATGGCCCGGACCTTCCCAGGGTCTGCTGCAATGCCGTCGTGAGAGAGCTGGTAGCCGCAGAAGGAGACCGCTTCAGCGGCCAGAACAAACTTCTCAGCGTTTAAGGTAATGCCATGTGACCTGCATCTTGCCAGAACGTTGTTGACCCGGTGGAGGTGTGAAAGGTATTCCTTGTCGAACAACAGGAGATCGTCCACTACCTTCACACACTGCGTCAATCCCTACAGAGCCAGGTCGCCCTGTCGACAGAAAGCGTCTCCAGTGGCGGCAAAACCCATGGGGCCGCGGAGGTAACGGAAGCGGCCGTAAGGAGTGATGAAAGTAGTAAGTTGTTGGTCTTCCTCGGCCAGAGGATTTGCCAGTAACCACACAAAGCGTCGATTGTTGTGAAGTATTTGGCCTCCGGGTCGACACTCCTGATCGCTGCGAATGGCGTAGGCAATGGGTGGGCCGGGCAGGACACCTGGCTGTTTAACTTCGACAAGTCAGTGGTGATGCGTACGCCTCCCCCGACATTCGGGATGACAACCATCGGGTGGCACCAAGGAGATGGGTCCTCATCAGCTGGAGCGATGATACCCTGTGCCACCATGGAGTCTAACTCGGCCTTCACATGGTCTTGGTATGCCCGGATAATCAGCCGGGGTGTGTGGACGGCGAAGGGTTTCACATCTTCTCTGAGATGAATCTGCATAGGCGGTCCCGTCATAGGCTGCAGCGGTGCCTTCTGTAGGTCGTCCTTCTTCACAAGAACATCTGCATACTCATGGAGGAAGTACTCCTTGGCCTTTGCAGGAGATGTGTTGGCATGCAGTGGTAGTGATGGCGACGGTGCTGGAGGTGGGGCAACTGCAGTTTGGTTGCCTGTGGCACTGTACAGTGACCACTGGCGTAGCACTTGTCAATTCCCGAATCCTGCCGATGGTACTAACGGCGTCGGTTATCTGCCGTGGAAAGTCCTTCGGTACGATGCCTAAATCCCTGCAGTGCTGCCAGGAGAGCAAGGGAGTACTAAGGGAACCTTGTACATCAATCCACCCCGAACACGACAACTTGCCATAGGTGAGCTCCACCTGGAGGGAACCCAAGGCAGCGGGCATCTTGGACCCATCTGCGTTGTAGTACTCAAGCGGGGTGGCGGTTGTAGGTTACGCCTCGTGAGGCCCAGGTGCTGGAGATGCTGTGGGCCTATCACCGTGGTGTCGGCGCCTGTGTCAGGTATCACCTCCATGCTACTTGACCTCTCACCGTTTGTGACAACCACGTGTATGGTAGGAGAAGGCATGGGCTTGACCCGAGTGGTTGACTGGACTCTGTGTACGCTACTCGCTTGCTGCCTGGTAGACCTGGGGACCCCTGACAGAGACTGTGTTCGCACCACATGGATAGTGGCATGGCCGTTTTTCTTCGATTTCTGAGGCTTGGGTTTTGCGGAATGTTGACTCTTGAGCCTGGAAAACTTGCAGAGTTTCTCGAAGTGTCCATATTGGCTGCATGCCTTGCATTGGACAGTCTTGGCTGGATATTTTTCTGTATGTGACCAGTGCCCTGTCGTGCCGCAACCGTGGCACACTGCCTCTGTAGTAGGGCAGCCTTTGGGGCCATGCTGTTGCTTGCCGCAATTACTGCAGGAAGGGGGCGGTGAAGACACAGCCGAACGTGCATCTGCCTTGGTTCTATGGTCCGTCTTCTTGTCTTTCCTGTACTGAGAGACAGCATGGACTCCAGGAGGAGCATGTAAGGCCGAGGCAGCCGTTCTGGTGGCCTCGTATGAGCGGCACAATATCACGACGTCCGCGAGTGTGGCAGCAGCGTTGAGGGCGATGATCTGCACTACTTCCTCGTCCTGCACACCAGTGAGGATACCGTGCTTGAGCCAGGCTTCTTTACAGTCTGTGCTGTGAGCTTTGCAGACATCAATCTCTTCAGAGAAACTCTTGAGCCTCACAATGAAGTCTGCGAAAGACTCTCCTGTAGCTTGTTTGCAGGTGGTGAACGCCCGCCGCCTCAGTGCCTCGTTGCTGGATTCCTTGATGTGTTTCTGGAGAATATCGACCACCTCGTCGACGGAAGAAGTGGAGCTTGGATGCACCTGTAGCGTGTGCTCCAGCACTCTCTGAGTCTCCAGTGAAAGGCACATCCGTAACTGGATCAGCTGTTTGGGGCGGGGCAGGCTTGCGATGTCCACCATAGTTGCGTAATCTTCCCATTTCCGCCTCCATTCCCTGAACTGTTGGTACGTAACATCCGAAGGAAGAGGAGGTGGGGGCTGTACAGCCGCTCTAGGAGTCGGTGGTGCAACAGGCGGGCCTGGCGGGGCAGAGGTGCTCCCAGCAGTACTCGAAGACTGTGGTGTAAGCGGCGCCAGTCTTGTTAGCAGAGCTTCAGAACGTGCAGCGTCTTCAAGCCGCTGTTCTTCCCTCTTGGCCCGTGCTGCATCCTCCCTGTCTGCCATCCATCGGAAAAGTGCTTGCACATCCATGGATGCTGAGGGCGAAGGAGGAGATGAAGACTGCTGCGAGGCTTCCTCAGACTGTTCGGGTGGTGGTGTTGCCTTCTTCCCGCCTTTTGGCATCACTCAGGGTGACTCTGGAAATTACTATGTGACCAGCGCCTCAACAGCTCGAACCGGCACGAGTACAACAGAGTATACAAGACTGTACAGACTACCCTGAAGCTGAATGCAGTGCGTGGTGTGCGTACGTGCGTGTATCTGTGCGTGTCGGTGGTGTACGTGTGGCAGTGCTGGGTGCTCTGTGTATGGCAACACCGATGAAGTGGCGGCGGCGGCCCATGGAGTGGGCTCACTGGGCTGCCGGGCAGTGTCTAACCAGATGCCGCACAGAGTGGGGTATGACACATGCACTCCTATTTCGCTGGACGATGTTTGCCGTCTGCCTTGCTGTCTCTCTGCAAGCACACGCAAAACACCGGGGAACACTGCATTGCCACTAGCACCGCACAACACTGTCGAAACACTGCACTGACATTCGAAGGCTGAAGGGTGGCGGGGGACGCGTAGGCTGTCTGCCGGCGAATTTCTTCCATGCAGCTACTCTCACTGTGCCATGTGGAACAACTTGCTTATTGTGTAGGTGTCCATATGTCCTCTACGTGGTGGGAAAGGCCATGGACACACTGAAGTAAAGTAGGTCCTGTATTGCTGCAGTAGGAAGAGAAGTACAGGGCGGCTTGCGAAGGGACAAGACGTTCCTGGGGCAAGCCGTGACAACACACTGAGAGCGATGCGCAGGAACTGAGGTGCCAACTCGGCTTTATTGAATAACTGAATTCGCATCGCTACCTCTTACAAGGAACACATAAAATACTATCCTACAACAATGAAATGGGCTGGCTCCAGTAACATATAATGGATATACTAGATATATCCATTATATGTTATAAAGTCATATTAATATGATAAAAATGGGACCAGGAGCTAGAAGCCTACCAGACAAGGGAGAACTCACGTTGTGTAGGTAGGTACTTCTTATATGCTATCCATGGCCTCACACTATCAAAACAACAACTGCCAACCTCCAAGATATCAAAGGAGTGTGAGTGTGAGTATGTGAGTAAATATTTGTATTTGGTGCGTGTTGGAGTGAGTTATATGGGTGTATTGAGGATGTTCACAGAAAAATATGTTTTTCCCAACTTTCTCTTTTTGTGCATATATTGTTGAATAATTTTTTCAGTAGTTGACCGATTTTTTAAATTCTTGCAGCAAAATGATCATCAACCTCATCTTTACAAACATGACCATGACCATGATCAAATTCCTTCAATCAAATTCAAGGCAGGTTTTTAAACTCAAAATATCAAATATAAAAAAAATCAATATTTCGTAGTGTGCTGAAACTGTTATAACTTAGTTTACATGTGCGGAGATAGTTAAATTTATTGGTTGTTATGTATATTACCTCTGGTCAAGAGTTATGATTTTATAGCATGATTCTGAAAATCTTTTTTTCATTGCCAAAAAATAATTTTTGCACAAAAACTACCCGAGATATCTACATCATATTTACGGTATAAAAGCAATACATATTAATACACATTTTGTATAAATATTATTCATTTAGGTGAAAAAATAAGGATAGGAGAGGCAAAAAACAGATACCGCATCACAGGAACCGAATTTCATCCTTAATCCTTTAATTAATGCGACTCATCCCGCACTGCTGCACTAATTTCCACCTGCCAAACTGGATTTTTCTATCTACGCAACTTGAAAATAGGGATGTTTTTCATTAAGGATTTCATGGTTACTTTTCAGTATATATGAAGTTATCTGTTCTTCTAAATGTATATTGGCTGTATGGCGAGATTATATTGAAATAAGATCACTTTAGAAGGCATTTTTGTATTCATTAGGATTGGTTCACTGAGTGCTCATTGTACATACATGTAAATGTCAGAGGGATTACATGCCTCCTCTAATGCAGTAGGTCTAACATGGAGAAGACAGGAAGAGGTACAGATTTAGACAAAAAAACACCAGCAACTCAGGGTTCTTAAGCATTATGTTGTAAAGTTGAGGTTTGTAGAAGCAATAGTTCTATGTAGCCTCTTGCTTTTTGTGGACATGCATGGACACAAACCATATCATTTCAATCTAGACTGCTTCCTCTTTATCTTGATATACTATCAAAAGTGTAGTCTGCCTTTGAACAAAAGCAAAGGTGTCATCAGCTGAAAAATAATGTGTGGTATTATCCTGTGACATGCTGAAAAACATAGTAATCCTACTAAGAGGCAAGGCTGGTGGTGGTGTGATGCCACATGGCTGAAATGCCAAAAGTAGTTTTTTTTACATCATGTTTATGAACATGATGAACATTGGAACCTAACTACTTTTACAATCTAGGAAATCTCACTTTATTGGATGTTAGTTATTTAGCCAGTATGTAATCTGTCAATGAAATGTGTATACAGCTCATCAACATTTACATCTCCCGATTCCTCTAGTTTCCCATGACCTCATCTTGCATATTTCAGAATAATCTGACTTAAGACTGCACATCACTTAGTACTCTCTCTCTCCTTCCTTTGTCCATCATGGGAAGTGATGGACTCAGGGATGAGAGAGGGTTGCAGTCTGAGTTACGTCATGGTGAGATGGACAAGGTGAGGTCGGGGGAGAATGAGGAGGCTGAAGCGAGGTGATTAGGGCAGGTAACTAATGATTAGCTGCATAAATATTTCATTGATAAAATACATACTGGCCAGGTAGTTAACATCTAATAAAAAAAGGATTTCCCACTTTAAACTTGATTAAGTTCCAATGACATCTGTGTGTAACAATTATGAGTTTTGGGGTATCCAAGTTTTGCAATCCTTGAGTTTGGCATTTGGGGGTTTAAATTCTTACCATTCCAAATTTTATGTATTATTGTCCTGAGTTTCGCGGTTTTGACAGGTATCAGCCGTGTTTATGTACTATCTGTGTCACTTGTGTTGCCTCAAGACTCCAATAAGATCTATATCTTTACCACTGACAATGTCATTCATACCTATTATTGGGTAACGTTTTGGCCATCCACAGCAGTGAGTCCTATGTCTCTCATATGTTACATTGAGCTCACTACCACTTGTCTTTTCTTTGACTCAGCAAAATCTTCCACCTATGCTTGACAAAGTATCAATATTCCACCATTAAGTTTATAAAGCTTCCTAATATCAAAATTACAAAAAGAATTCTATTTTGTCATGTTACCTTTTCTATTAGATGCACACTGTTCATGAGCAATGTAGACTCCAACTGTTCAGTGGCACTGTTAATTGAAATACATGAAAAATAAACAATGACAAGTAGATCTAACCATAAAAGAAAGCAATAAAAAGTGTGTTCATTATACAAAAAGCATGGTGTACAATGACATTGCTGGGGAAGGAACAGAACATAAGAGTACAGTTGCCAGATGTTGATTATTGGTACAACGTCATTAGCATTGAAACAAGGAAAGTTAATGTGGCAACAAACACTGGTACCAGTGAAGTTGTATATCACAATTTCTATTCTGTTCACCAGGAAAAGACCAGCAGACAATGTTTGAAGCTGACGTCCACATGTATTTAAGGATCCATCCACATGGTAGTGTATGTCAGACAAACACAGTTACATATCATAAGGCAAAGCAGGATGATGTCATAAGTGTTAAAATCAGGGAAGATGATATGGCAACAAACAGTTGTATCAGACAAAGTTGTACATCACATTTTCTGCTCTATTCTCCAGGCAAAGACTGGTAATAATCAAAGCTAATGACCACTGGCAGCACACAGTTATTAAGCCAGTGTTAGTATGGACTTGGGGTTTCAGACTGAGTCCAGACATCATGCTAATCCCACATGCTCTGTCACATACATTCTCCATTCACCTCCATGTGGATTTTCTGCCCTGTGTTCTGAGCTTTGCTTTTCACTGTCTTCTCCCTGGTGGCAAAAAAAACGGTATATTGCCAGGTTGTTAAATTGTCTTTCCTCTCTCACCTATGGAGGATCCGCCTCAGTTAGTGTGCTTTTGGGGTGAATCGACACTGTCAGTTCTGCCTAGAGTGGTTTGGCAGGGGAATCTGACTCTAGGAAACTCCTCCCAATTAACAGACTAAAAATATGGTTACCAAGTAACTCTGTTCATCCTGTGCCTGGCAGCATCATATACTTCTAAGTCTTTATCTCACCAGACAGTGTCCAAAGTACTAGAAACATGGACAGAGTCCATTACTCATCCAGATACTTGCTTCTGATATCAATAGCAAGCCTTTCCAATTTCCATTCTTAACTGGTAGCATTTTATTTCTGACAGACACTGTTCAACCATGTGAACACACCCAGGTGCCTGCGCATATACTTGTTAGTTCTGTAGTGGTGCTCCGCTTTTCACGCATATTATTGCATGAAAAAAGGCTCTCACTGACTTCTCAGTGAGCACAGTGGTATATGAATGTCCTGTGATAAAAAAAAAAAACAGGAACATTTATGGAAAGTGTTGCCGCTAGATAGAAAATAAGTGAAAAGGAGTGGAAGACTCCAAGATGGCGGAGAAATATGCCATTTCAGCATTATTACCTTCGTCCTGTTATAAGTGTAGCTCTGATTCCGGAGACCCAGCAAAATTCATTAAATGTTGTCTGTGTAGCCGGTGGGCTCATACGAAATGTGTGAATCTGGCAGGGATTAAATCTGAAAATATCTGCAACGTGAGGTATCTGTGCGATGTTTGCTTCATTGAGGTGTCAGCTCTGAAGAAATTCATCAATGATTTTGAGGAATTTAAGTCTGATTTGAAGAGCATTACTGCTAAAGCTGACAAGATGATGGCAATAGTTGATAATAAGATGACAAGAATGGAGGAGATAAGTATCAAGGTCGATGAGGCAACAGAAGGCTTGGCGGAAGTTGCTGAGTCGCTGAATTTTGCTGACTCGGAACATTCCACACCTTGGCAGGATGTGAAGAGGAAGAGGAGGATGAAAAAGAACCTGCTTGTTGTAGGGGTAACTCAGGATTCTGAAGCAAATCTAAAGAATGAAGTTTCTCATGCTTTGGATGGAATGCAAATTAATGGTACAAAGTTTGCTAATGATGGCAAAAAAATAGTGATGAATTTTGCCGATGAGAGTCTGAGAAATGAGGCAGCCCAGAAACTGGAGAATGTTGAAAAGTTGACAACTAAATCTGTTCAGAAAATTAAACCCAAGACAATGCTGTGTAATGTCCATAAGGAAGAGACTAAGGAGGGTATCATTGATACAATTATTGCAAGAAATGACTACCTTCAAGCAGTTCCTGATATCAAGTCAAAGATTGAGAATATTTTTTGCAAACCAGCAGCAGGGGCCACAGTTCATTACATCATGAAATGTGATCCAATGATAAGACAGTTGTTGCATCAGCATCAGGACAGAATTAAGCTTGAGTGGGGAGTTTACCAGGTTCGCGACAGGTATCATGCACTTATCTGTTACCATTGTCAAAGGTATGGTCATACTGAGGCAAACTGCAATGCCAAGAAAAATGGTGAGCATCCCGTTTGCTTTAAATGTGCAGGCAACCACAAGTCCAAGGATTGCACATCTACAGAGAAGAAATGCATAAACTGTGTGAGGTTTAAGAAACAGAATACTGACCACTCTGCGAATAATAGTTGTTGTGTTGTGTTGGAAAGTGAGATTGTTAGATCAGAAATATTACAGATCATGGCTACTAATGCTGTGAGCTCTGTTGAAATGTGGTTTATTAAATGTCGGTTGTCCAGTCAGTTGGAAACAAGACAGTAGGAATCAGAACTAATCTGTTTTTAAACATTGTCAAACTAGTGCTATTTACAACCGTCTCTGGCAATGCATTCCAGAAGTCTACCACCCTATGACTAAAGAAATATTTTCTTATATCTAACCTGCAGCCTTGCTTTCTAATCTTCCTGCCATGATTTCTAGTCCTATTTCCTCCTCTAAGGTAAAGAAAGATCTCACATCTATGTAGTTTGTATCTGAGAACATTTTAAATAACTCTATCATATCCCTCTTATACATCTCCTCTCAAATGAAAACATGTTTAATTCCTTTAATCTATCTCTATACTCCAGGCACTTTAATGCTGGTATCATCCTAGTTGCTCTTCTCTGAACTGCTTCTAACATGTTGATATCCTGCCTATAGTGGGGTGACCAGGCCTGTATGCAATACTCTAAATGGGGCCTAACATAGGAATTATATAAGCTACGCACCACTTCCTTACTTTTATAACTAACATTTCTATTTATAAAACCCAGGATCCTATTTGCCCTATTTCTTGCTTCTAAACATTGCTTTGAAAATTTCATAGTCCTGTCTATCACTACTCCTAAATCCTTTCCTTCCTCTACTGCCTCTAGCCAACATCCCTCCATCTCATAGTTAAAGTTTGTGTTGTCTTTACCTAAATGCATAACCTGACATTTTTAGAATTAAACTCCATCTGCCACCTGTCTGCCCATGCTATCAGCCTGTCCAGGTCTCGTTGTATTCTGTAATTGTCCTTTTCACCCTGTACTGCACATGCTATCTTAGTATCATCTGCAAACTTTGATACTTTGCTACTAATTCCTATATCTAAATCGTTAATGTACACCAAGAAAAGAAGAGGTCCTAGCACTGATCCTTGGGGTACCCCACTAACCACTTCCTTCCACTCAGACATTGCCCCATTTAATACTACTCTCTGTTTCCTATCAGAAAGCCATTCACTAATCCAATCAACTAACCTACCCCTATCCCATGTAGTCTCAATTTGTACACTAGCCTCCTATGCAGTACCTTATCAAACGCCTTGCTAAAATCTAGATATATAACATCTATGCTATTTCCATCATCTAACTCCTTGGTAATATATTCTAAGATATCGAGCAAATTTGTAAGACAGGACCTCCCTGATCTAAAGCCATGTTGGGTATCTCTAATTAATCTATTCTCATTTAAATGCTCCCAAATACTACCCTTAATGATTTTCTCTAGTATCTTACATACTATACTAGTTAAACTGATCGGTCTATAATTATTCGCATCATCCTTCCTACCTTTTTAAATATTGGAGTAACATTAGCTAACTTCCAGTCCTGAGGTATCTCAGCAAACCTAAGTGATCTTTCAAAGATTAACTTAAGTGCTTCAGAAATACTGTCTACACCCTCCCTAAGTACTCTAGCATGTAGCTCATCAGGACCACTAGCTTTCCTATCGTCTAGTTCAAGAATAAATTTCCTAATAATTCCCGGTTTTATATCAATATTTTCTAAAGCTCTTAAACTACTCGTCGCACTGTTTGTAACAGGATTTCCTATTCTTTCCCCTAGTTAATACTGAAGAAAATTGTTCATTCAATAATTCTACTATGTCTTCATTTTGATCCACTACTTTTCTGAGTGGTCCAATCCTATCCTCATTTCTTTTATCACTGACCTTGTAATAACTATATATTTTTTGGGGATCTTTACTCCCAGTTCTAGCTAGTTTTATCTCTGCCTGCCTTTTACTTTTTTTTATAACCTTACTCAAATCATCTCTGACCTGTCTGTACCTAATCAAATCTACATCTTCCCCACTTTTCTGCAACTCTATATGCCCTCTTCTTCTCTCTGATCTGACTACCTATCTCATGAGTCCACCATAATGGCTTCCTGTTTCTCTGCCTTATATCTTTGTAAGGGATACACTGCATCACTATACCCTTTACTACAACCTTAAAAATATCCCACATCTCCTGTGCAGTTTTATTTCCAAAACTATCTTCCCAGTTTGCCTCTCCTAATAACTGACGTAACCTACCATAATTGCCTTTCTGATAGTTTGGGACTCTAGTCTTATTCACTATATTATCCCTACTGGAATTAATGATAAATCTAATTATATGATGGTCACTGTTTGCTAAAGTCTCTCCTACCTCAACTTCCTTTAAACAATGCTCAATATTTGTTAGTACTATGTCTAAAACCTTCCTCCCCCTAGTAGGTTTATCTACCATCTGCACTAAATAGTTGTCCTGAAAACTTCCCATAAACTTATTTTCACTAGTATCTCCTACCATCCTCTCCCAGTTTACTGACTTAAGATTAAAATCCCCTAAGATAATTGTCTGACTAGTACACCCCCTATTTATCTCATCTACCATAAGGTTGTCTACATCTGCTGACTGGTTAGGTGGTCTATAAAAAGCTCCTACTCTAATAACCTTACTTTTGTTTACTCTAACATCCAGCCATAAGGACTTTAATTAATGATGAGAATCTGGATATTCTTGCTTTGACCGAAACATGGCTGAGTGAATATGATACTGCAAAAATTAACCCCTGACACTCATACATTTATGCACATACCAAGGAACACGATGCAGACTCATACAGACTACATGAGCCAAGAAATAATCTTGATATGGGATGTCGAGTATTTGCAAGATGCGCACCAAGGATTTACAATAAACTGCCAAAGGTTGTGCCAGGATCGATATCTTCAAAAAGAAATTGAAGACATATTTGTTCAAGGAAGTTTATGATTTTAACGGCATGGAAATCAAAGACAATTATAGATGCTAGTTGCTTTTGAGGGAGGCTCTGCTGAGCGCTGCCTCGCAGTGGAGTGAAGCCTTGAACAAACACCCTAAGTAACAAGTAAGTAAGTATAAGTGAAGAAGAAGAGGGGAGAAGGGTGGGGAGAAGAAGGGAGGCAGCTGGAGGATGAGTCACCATCCACGAAAATGTTGTAACTTTTCTCCTGGTGTGATTCCTGTGAAACCACTAGTTCCACAGGAATCACACACAGGGCTGTGGCTCACTAACACTTGCACTCTCACTAAATTCCTTATTTTAATCACTAATAAACCTCTTTGGTGCCATCGTAAGTTTATAAATGAAAAATTACCAACAGAACGCAGAAGATTGTTGTTTTTCCCAAGACACAACAGCACTAGGGATGCGCACCAGCATCCGGTATATCAGTATTACCAGTAATACGGTATCAGAAAGGTACAGTAGTGGCTGGGAAGAGGGAGATGACAAAGCTTTGTATATGACCAAATGTGTGACCGTTTGATTACCAGTTATTCCCACCACTAATAAGCCTTTGATGTTAATACAAGTTTATAAATGCAAGACTACAGACAGAATGCAGGAGAATGTTATTCTGATGACCATGGCAATACAAGTCACAACTAGTGGAGGGAGAAGGGGACGCCAGGGGGCCTTTGTTTACAACCATGTGTGTTGACATTTGACTATCAGATATTTTTTCGAGTATGAAATTGAACTTTTGGGTTCGAGTATTGAAAAGTTTGAGTATTGAGTCTCCACTGTAAATTTATATAGAATATACAGTATGTATAAAGCCTAAAGGAGCTTGTGATGCTATGCATGAAGTCAGTCCCGTTTTCTTGGTCTCTGAAATGGGTTTATATCTATATTACATTTGACTTCACAGACTATGTGATGTCCTTTTGTAACTGCTCTCATAAACTTAATAATTAGAACAGGTCTATAATGTGATATTACAATCTTAAGAATCTGTGTTAGACTGACACTTGTCTGGTCTTTGAGTAACCTAAATTTCTCAGGTATTTTTTCAGAAACATCCAGCAATGTAGATCTAATCTGGCACATGATTATTATTGTTACTCAATTTTTTATATTCATGTTCTCATTTTTAGTAAAAAGTTTAAAATTTTTCTCAAAGGAATTGAAAATGTGCTAATTGGAAAAACTTATGTTCTGCATTTTATCATTATTTGCATGTTATTTATTCATAAATGTTATTTTAAAATGTGTGATATGCAAATTATCTTTCACCTCTAATTCTTCTTTTTTTTTTTTTTTTTTTAAGACTATAAATTCCTTCACATCCTTCTACTTCAAAATCATTCACTTGTTACAAAGCTTATAATTAATTTTCTCATTCCATCACTAGGAACCAGCGGCTGGCAGATCTTCCTTCGCCTACACCCTACCGTGTTACAGGTACTCATCCCATAGATGTAGCTGCACATATCAAGCTACTTGGAGAATCCCTCAACAACATTGGACAGAAGCTGAAGGAGCATGAAGTAAGACAACTCCATTGTTTTATTTGTTATTATTTTTTTTATTTTTTATGCTGACAGCCACTATTATTGTTTGTTTATACATATATCCTGCACAGGTTAACACCTACTGTACAATTCTTTCAAAGCAATTACATGAGGTTTGTTTCTAACCTTAGTCTTTCATCTTCTCCAGTCTAATCTTAGGCTTTTCTTTATTCTAGTCTTTCATCTGGTAAACCTGTCAGTTGCTTTGTCTTTGTCCTCAGCTGTCATAATTCTTGTTCATTAAACACCACAGTTCTCTTCATTCCTCATTCATTGCCTCTTCCATTTCTACCACAAACAACAAGATTCAGGTAGACCAATGATAAATCCCCTCTTTTCAACTCTTGCTCCTATATTCATGTACAAAACCATTATTTAGTCTCTGGAACTTCATCCCCCTAATGCTCATGTATTTGCCTCTTGGAATTGGTCAAATGAAAGGATCTATCCAGTGATAGCTAAGAATTGGCACAGTTCAACATGCAAGGAATTTCATAATGTTGTTCCTTGGGTAAGGAATTTTATATATTGTGGTATCTCAGTATAGTAAGTCCTTAATATGTTACATGCAATGTAACCCACAGGTGGGTCATCAGTTTCTATTCATTGTTGCAATGCAACCCATCAATGGGTCACACAACAGTTTTCATATATATCACATTTTAATCTTGTTATTAATAGGAATTGGATTGTTTAGTAAATCTGCAATAAACAGCATGTGTAGGAGGGCATAATAAGCACTGATTGATAAATAATATGAAGCACATTTTATTTTTAGTGTTATAAAAACTATATTATCTTGTATTTTTCCTTCAGAAGAACATAAAACTTTTTATAACAAATGATTCAAACTGAGATATCACAATTGGAGTCTCCTTGATAAGCTTCAATAATTTTTTTTATTGGTCTTTTCATAATTTTCTTGATATCCTTATTATCCTATCTTCCCTCTTTTCTGTTGAACTAAGTTGACCATAAAACTATGTAGCATTCATTTTCTGAATAAGGAAAAGAAAGAGACAAAAATGTGTGAACAAACTTAGGAATGAAAAAATATAGTACAGTATAGATGCACTAAACATTGACAAATAAAGGATGTCCACCAGTGGGTCATATCGCAGAAAAGTCAGATTTTTCATGGTATGCAATGCAGCTCTGCTCTTCTCGCTTCACTGGCTTGAGCAACACTGATGTGACAACAATTTATTAGTATTGCAGCGAGGGAGAGTCTGCCGCACTACCAGACAAACAGAACGTGTTAATCTATTCCATGTCACACAAAATTTTCCCACAAGAAGTAAAGGGAAAATTATTAATCTGTTCCCATGATAAGAAATCTAATTGTTATTTGTATATTATATAGTACATTAATTGGTTAGTACAAAATAATGTAGGTAAATACTGTTTAAAACTGAAATATGTATCATATTTAATTGCATAAAAGTTGCACAGGCAAATCAGTGTTTCAACAGGATATATTCATATTTTTTTTTTTTATATGTATTTAAGCATGTAATGTTTAAAGCTGAAAAAAAGCAAGGAATCACAGTAGTAAAAATATCCTACATGATTGCAGTAATAAAACAGAGTTAGTGGTCTTGTTAAGGAAGTGAAGCAAAGAATGCTGCCTGTAAAGGGGCTATCACACTGGCCTATGATACGCGGAACGCGGGCCGCAGTTCTTGGTACGAAACCAGGAACCCTATCACACACAAGCTGCCCGCGTTCTTGCTATGCTAGGCAAACGGCCCACCAACCAAGACAAAGCCTAATCCAAATAAACCAGAACAAAACTATGCTGCTTATACCTCAGCCTGTGCTTTGTCTTGGAACTGCATTTGCACTTCCTATTGTTGAAGAAAAGTAAGTAAAAGCAACTAGAGAAAAGCTGAGACGTGCACAACGGCAACTTTAGAGTCAGAGGTGGTTGCCATGAAGCCCAAACTATCGACATGACATATATATATTTTACCTTTCTAAATTGATGAAATATTATTTAATATTCCAATATGAAAAATTTAGTCACGTTCTTTTTAGTTCAAATAAAAGGTTTTTATTACATATATTATGTTTACTTTTCCATTGGGATAGCATACGGAGAACCGGGATGGATATGAAGCCATCCCAAATTGATTATGCTAATTCCGGGCAAGTTCCAGTTATCTGGAGCGGATGTTCCTGGTTCCGCGTATCATAGGCCAGTGTGATAGGGCCTGAACTGTCAAAATGTCAACACACTTGATGCATCTCTGAATAGGGCTGTTTTAATTTTCAACATTTGCATACATCATATTAGTGCTGATAATGTGATGGTATAAATCTGTAGGTGTTTAATTAAGTGAAGGAAATTTAAAAATTGTGTGACATTCACTTATATAAGACACAGGCTATGAAAAAAGATGCTTATGATATATATATATATATATATATATATATATATATATATATATATATATATATATATATATATATATATATATATATATATATATATATATATATATATATATATATATATATATATATATATATATATATATATATATATATATATATATATATATATATATATATATATATATATATATATATATATATATATATATATATATATATATATATATATATATATATATATATATATATATATATATATATACATACATACACAGTGTTCCCTTGCTATTTCGTGGTTCGACTTTTGCAGATTTTATACATACTCGTAGATACGTTCTGCCGATTTTTCGCAATATCACACGGTCAGTGACGTCACTTCGGAAAATTGGTGTGTAATAATGACGATAATGTACGTTACTATGTACGTAAAGTACTGCACGTGTATTGTTCATATACATATACAGTACCGTACGCATATGTTTAGCCTACAAAAATGTTTATAAGAGTGTGGGGAAGGTTTATACAATGGCAGGAAGGGTTGATAATAGTGTGGGGAGGTTTAAAAGAGTTTAAAATTTTAGTTATATAGCGAAGTATATACAGTGGAGACTCAATACTCGAACGTCTAAATAGTTGAACGCAAAAGTTCGATTTAATACTCGAAAAAATACCTATTAGTCGAACGTCCGTCCACGTGGCTGTAAACAATGGGTCTCTTCCTTCCTGCCGCCCCATGTGCCCCACCGGGCCACAGCAGCCAGTTGATCCTTCGCTGTCGTATGAATAACATTGTCCTGCGCTTTCTCTCCATTTTTTTTTTTTTTTTTTTTTTTTTTTTTTTTTTTTTGCATTTAGAAGCTTACAAGGGCACCAAAGAGACTTGTTAGTGGTGAGAATAAACCTACAAGAAAGAATGTAGTGACAACCATCGAAAGGAAAAAGATTATTGATAAATACGAGAAAGGAAACTGATCTTGCAGCTGAGTACTGTATGGCTAAATCTACAGCAGCCACAATATTGAAGAAGAAAGAGCTCATTAAAAGAGGTGATGTGGCGATTGGTGTGAAAAGGCAACTTAAGCGACCTGCGACAGTGATAGAAATGAAAAAATTGTTGAGTGGATAAACCAAAGGCAGATGACTGGTGATTCTTTGTCAGAGGGCATAATTTGGGCGAAGGCCTGCTGCATGATGATCTTATTTCTGATACTACATCTGACTCCAATGATGATTTTAAAGCAAGTAAGGAGTGATTTGTGAATTTCAAGAAAAGAACTGGAATTAATTCTGTTGTGAGGCGCGGCAAGGCCGCAAGTGCTGACAACATTGCCACTGAGAAATTTCTCCCTGAATTTAAGAAATTTGTGGATAAGGAGTGCTTAAACCCACAACAGATCTTTGTGACGAAACTGTCCTGTTAGAAAAAAAAAAAAAAAAACAGGACCTATATAACAAAGAAAGAGAAGTGTTTGCCAGGACATAAGCCCATGAAAGACAGGCTAACCGTGCTTCTGTGCGTCAGTGCTGGCGGCGACTGCAAAATCAACCCGCTAAATTTTTTCTAAACTTGGCTTTGGCAATGGCTGGAACAAATTACCTAATTTATAGGTATCAATAGTCGAACTTTTTAATACTTGAACAGCCAATTTGGAACTAATTAAGTTCGAGTATTGAGTCTCCACTGTGTAGCGTCACTACTTTGGATTGGATCACCTTTCGTCGGTGGTTACAGAACCCATCTCCCGTAATAAACGAGGGAACACTGTATACCATCAAATATGGTAAATACAAAATTAATTAGATAAAATTAATTGAAAAAACATGGCAACACTGCTCAACTTTGTCTTGAGAGAGGTAAACAAACCCAGGTAGCATGGAGTGTCACAAATAATTTTGACAAATTTCTAGCACATGAGTAGTATTCCAAAGTATACCAAGCAATTTTTTTTTTGTGTGTTTCTAAACAAGTCATACACCAAGTTGAACTTACTCCAAGGTGGATGTATATCAAGGTACCACTGTAAAGGTACTCCCAGAGTTGGGCACAACTTTAATTCTTGCAAGTGTAACTTTGTTGCTGGATCTGATGCAACTGTGACTTTGCAACTCTATTTTTTTAGCACCACCAGTGCAACTTGTAACTTTGTGACTGCAGTTTTTTAAATTCTTCAGATAAATCAGATTGGATATATTAACCCCCACAGGAGTCAGATCAATTGAGGGGAAGGCCAATCTGAGTTATCTGAAAATCTGAGTTACCTGAAGAATTTTTGTGACATTTTGCACTCCTGTTACCACTAACAGTTGATATAATCTGTGTAATGTATTATGTTTCTGTTATCGCACTAAAGTTTACTTTGTAATTTAGTGGAGTCACACCAGGTAAAAAAAAACTGCAGTCACAAAGTTACAAGTTGCACTGGTGGTGCCAAAAAAATAGAGTTGCAAAGTCACAGTTGCATCAGATCCAGCAACAAAGTTACACTTGCAAGAATTAAAGTTGTGCCCAACTCTGGGAGTACCTTTACAGTGGTACCTTGATATACATCCACTTTGTAGTAAGTTCAACTTGATATATGAGATGGTTTCTTTTTTTTATGTAATCAAATTTCATCATTCCAGGGCCAAATAGCAGTGTCTGGCAGTCTCTCAGTGTTGTTGGACTCCATGCTGTGTGTTTTGGGCCCACTGACCTGCCTGGCTGATCATGTCGCTCATCTAAAAGGATCAGTCAGCCAATCAACACTCACCCAGACACTTGATAATATTGCATACATTATGCCTGGAATTGTGTAAGAAAAAGCAGACATAGCTATGCAGGCACAGGTAGAATGACAATTATATTTTGAATAAGGAATGTTAAATAATAAACAGTAGTATTACTATGCTGATAATAATTATTGTAATATAATGACAGAACTTGAAAATTAATATTCAAAGCTTTTATGAATTGCAACAGAGGTTTCTTGAGTCTTCACAAGTTTCTTCCAACTAACATTATTTTTTTCATTGTCAAGCATATTGTGTTTTGAATTCAAATTGCCCAATTCAATTTTTTATTTTTTTACTATCAATCAGAATTTCATTATAAATGTTATTTGTAGAGCATTGCATATTGGCATATATATTTCTTTTTTTTTCTTTTCTTCGTTTGGTATTCTAGCTTTTCCTCAAAGTTCCAATTTGTGTATTTGTTACAAAAACTTTTATCAAAAATCTATTGTGTAACCTTTCCCTTAAGTAAAGAATTGTCAACATATTTTAATTTCTTTGAGGTCAACTGAGGTGCTCCTTGCAGAAATAATCTATGTAACAAGTGACAAAAAAATAAGGAAATGGATTGAAGTTTGAAGAGTTACAGCCTCAAACAATGGAAGAGAAGGTTATCAGTTATGCTACAACCACACCACATTCCTGTTCATATACACTGATTGTATTCTAACTTTACTTCAACCTCAGTCCCTCTCTGTGGGTCCCTTTAGATGCCAGAAAACAGTTCTCTCTATACTTCAGTCAACTTCCCTAAGGCTTCACATTACAACTTACTATTGGGTAGAAAGTGTGCTAGTCCAGGCTACTTGCAAGGCCACCTTCAGTGAAAGCCTTGACTGCAGAGGAAATATGTAAACTCTAAACTTATCCTAAATCCTAACAGCTGCAAAGAACTTACAAACACATGACAGAGAGAAAATGCAAAACTGGTTCTAGAATATTACAAGATTCAGATCTTAGCTTAAATAGTTTTTCAAATTTGTCATAAGACCAACCTTGAAAAGAGATGCTGAATGAACACACATCAACACTAACAATGATGAATTCTCTGGCCACAAAAACAAGTAAGAAATTACAAGGCCAGTCACTTAAAAGAAAAGAAATCTCTAGACAAGAAAGTCAACTTTACTCAAGCACAAAAATAATGCAAAACAAATATAGGATACAGGACAGATGAAAAGAAAACTGAGTGGTTGTCATCTCTATTTCAGAGACCCAAAAGTGGTATTTTAGTGCTATGTAGATGGCTTAGTAAAAAATATTTCTTTAAGGTATAGTACACATCTTGGTATTATAGACCTCCCTTTAAGGGATTTCAGAAGCATCAGGCAAAATGTAGAGCAGCCAACTCAAATTGAAAGTCTTGTGCTCAGGAGTAATCCTGAGCCACACCTGTAGCATAAAGATCAACATCAAGCAACACTGGATATGAGCCACTACTTTGACAATTTACTGCTAGTTAGCAGGTGGTCACTTTGTTAGTATCTTAGTTCATTCCATGATTTTCACTGAGAGGAAAGATGATACACTCCCTATTGGTAGCTCCACCTCATCTTCCTTTGGAACTGAATTACTGTCTTGTGGACTTGCTCTTATGCATTTGTATTTCCTTCCTATATATTCTTTGGTAGCTCCACCCTTTCTTCCTTTGGAACTGAATTACCGTCTTATGGACTTGCTCTTATGCATTTGCATTTCCTGCCCATATAGTTTCATAGACATTTCTGTAATGCTTTTATTCTAAACAATTAACTGCATAGAAAATAAACATACTAATGCCACAAAAACTATACATACTAAAACAACTCTTGCAAGTGTTAACTCAATTGTGGCAAAGTTCTACATTAGACAGTTCTGCAAGAAGCATGTTAAATTTGGGGAAAATGGTAAATACAAAATGAATGAATATTTTTCTAAGAATAGATGGAGGCTTAAAGCCAAGGAAAGACTTCTTTATCTCTTATTCACCATGTACAATTAAATAAATCATAATCTACCTATTAAAAATTGCGTTTTAGATTCCTTCATCTTATATGTACAGTGCTGCCAGCGGTTGGGAAAAAATCTTTCAAGATAGGTCGTAGAAATCTAATGAAAAAAATCTCGCCAACTTCGTTTCCAACCATCCTAAAAATTTCAGTAAAATCCTTTCATAGCTGTTGAGTGGGATTACCCTGTTCACAGACAAGCAGACAAAAAAAAAAAAAAAAAAAAAAAAACGAAAGCATAACCTCCTTAGCAGTGATGAAAAAAAAAAAAAAAACTTTATTTGTGTACACACCTGCAACAGCACCAGCATGTTCGGGTGCAGATTTAACTGCAGCTGGATTAGACGAGCTGTATTGTTTTTCACTAGGACCAGGTATTTCATTATCATCAGAACTCTCCATTGCTGAAAAAAGACCAGTTGCAAAAAAAAGGTAATGCAGAAAGTGGATAGAAAATCAGGAAAATTTTTGCTTTGTGATCAAATCCTTTCATGGGCGGATTCTATTTCTGATACCAGTGCTATAAACTTAACAATACGTAACTGATTTCAAGATTAGTCCCTACAACATATTTTTTATCTTATATTTCTGCTTTATTGTAAGTTTACTAGCGTACCTTCAAATACTCGTACATACGTGCTGCCCTTATTAGTGCTAGTTATAGCTACCTCCACCACCAACAACAAGTAACAATTTTACCAAATACACCACATGAGAGCAATAAACTAAGAATCATTATACCTACAAGTAGCTACACCCTATTCACTGTGGTTATTTTTTATCAGTCTCATTAGCTACAGAGACTCAAATTGCTTATCACTAATCCTCGAATGGCACACTCAGCTTCACTGTGTTCTCGTGGGACAAATAATAAGGGTCTTTAAGTGAATAATACACCATGACATAGGGTGGAAATATATCAATAACGAATAACAAACTCTTTAAGTTTCAATTCACTAGATACACTCACCAGCGAAGCAAAACAAAGGCACCAGCTGAAGGACTAGTCTGTCAATGCGTGTCTGCCACTGTGGCCTGTGGGACGTGTATTGTACGCGTCAGCTGGACATCAGCTGATCCTCTCTCTCTCTCTCTCTCTCTCTCTCATTTTATGCGACTTTTATGTAGTCACTGTAGATTTTTCAAGATTTTAGGAATTTTAACTTTTTTTTTTCAAGCTTTCAAGGATAGGGTAAATATTTCAAGATCTTGAAAAATTTTTCAAGCGCTGGTAGCACTAAAGCAAATAAAAAAAGTGTCCAGACTATTGTTTTACCTAGACTCATCAAATTTTGCATGCAGACCCGTCACTATTAATGTGAATGAACCTATGAAGTTACAGAGTCTGTGGTATGAGCCATAGTTTATTCTTACACCTTTTTCATATCCGGGGAATGTAAACACAGTCACATTGCTTGTGTGTTGCTATGATGTTTAGTTTGTCTTGTGTTATGTTGCGTTTTTAAGTGTTTCCTTCACCTGAATAATGAGGTGCCCTGCATTCCTGCCACAACCACATATGTGTTTTGAAGTGAGTAATGTGTTGAAAGCCCAAGACAAAATGACAGAGAGGGAAAGTAAGGCGAGAAGAGTTTTTTTATGCTTGTACTTTTTTTCTTTCCTGTGTGCAATTATGTGATAAACAAAATTTTCTTATTGTGTTTACATTTTTTATGTTACTTGGGGAATAGCAGAAAATTATGAGATCATCGTAACTTACCCTGGTAAGTGTGCGATGATCGGGATTCCTCTTAGGCTGTGCTGTCCAACTATGCATGGTCATGCATGACTCATGGTGCGCTGGTACCAAGGCTTAGATTTCATCCGGAGTTGGGGATGAGAAGGTGATGTGGGGAAGCACATTACCAGAAAAATAACCATTCACAAAGCATAACTCTGAATTTAGGTTAACACAGAGATGACAAGAGCAAATGACAATGAAACCATATACAGATATACGTGAAATGACAATATACTAGCATGAGCTATGTAACATACAGAACCCCAAAAACAAAGGAATATGAAGTGAAATGGGATGGGAGGGCATGCACGACCATGCATAGTTGGACACCACATCCTAAGAGGAAACCCGATCATAGCACACTTACCAGGCTAAGTTACGATGATCTCATAATTCCTCATTAGCTGTGCTCTCCAACAGTGTGATGTCATGCATGACTGTTTGTAGCCTCATCCCCAACATAATAAAAAGGTTGAAACACCAAATGTGCATACATTCTTGTCCATGCCAGAAACAATAAACAACTAGAGATAAAAAATAGATCAGCCCATGATATCAGAGTGTTTTGTCCAAAGGAACCCACAGGTAATATGGTCTTGTTATAATGTTTAGCAAAAGTAGATACACATGTCCAACCAATTGCTTGTTTAAACGTTACCCACACCATTCCTGTTCCAAGTGCCGTAGAAGTGGATGCAGACTGGACTGAATAGGCATTAAACCACGTCTTACTTATACCAGACTCTCACTACAACCTTGACCCATCTAGTAATTGTGGCCTGTGATGCAGACCCAAAAGGTACCCTGGTTGTTAACAAGTTTATATTGATCTGGTCTTATTCTCAGCTTCTTTGTCAACTGTAAATATGTCCTTATAGCATCAATAATACTCGTACAATGATTAACATTTAAAGTCAGAGCACTAAAACTTTTTTCTTGCAAATAATGTGGGGCATCAGAAGTTTTAAGTGGATCACCAATTCTACAAATGATCTCATTCTGGGTAAGCAACATATAGTCCTGATGTCCAAACAATCAATGGTTTGAAGCTTTTGCCCAGACAAAAGCATGAGTTAACCTGTCCCTTTTTTGGTTAAAGTTGAAAGAAATAATTTGGTATTCCTTCCCCAACCATCAAAAGTCTTTAGTAGCAAATCAGGCTTCCATATAAATCCATCCCTAGGTAGTTTTGAACATTGTTTAGCTGCTGACCTCATAAACAAGCACAATCTTGTGCTGGCCTGCTGGCGTCCCATTAATCCAAATTACTGTAGAGATAGCTGACCTGGCTGCATTGAGGCTGCTGTAACTGTAACCAGAACCATCGATGTTACCCTTGTGGAATAGAGAGTATATGATCCAGGACCAAAAATGTCCCCAGGTCAGACACCTCTCATGTTGAAGACCACAAATGCCTTGACACCTCCCTCAACTTTTTCTACATTAACTTCTGCAACATTCGCAGTCTTAGATCTAATTTTCAATCTGTGGAACACCACCTCTCCTCTACTAAACCTCATCTTCTTTTCCTCACCGAAACACAGCTATCTGAGGCAACTGACAGTAGCCCCTTCTCTGTTCTCTCCTACTTTCTCTATTCTCATTTTCATTCCAAAGCTGGATGTTGCGTCTATGTACTTGCTCTTGTGCCCACGCTCTTGAGTCTTCCGAATTTTCCACCATCTGGCTTCGACTTAACAGTCACTCTCAAACTAAATTCATCTGTGCTGTTTATCTCTCCCCTAACTCTTCTGACTATAGTAATTTCTTCAACTACTTAACTTCTAAAGTGGAGCACATTCTGTCCCTCTACCCTTTCGCTGAGACTTCCATTCTTGGAGATTTCAATGTTCCCCACCAGCTTTGGCTTTCCTCTCCCTTCACTGACCACCCTGGTGAACTAGCCTTCAACTTTGCTATCCTCCATGATCTAGAGCAACTGGTGCAACACCCTACTCGTATTCCTGACTGTCTTGGAGACACGCCCAACATTTTTTATCTCTTCCTCACCTCTAACCCTTCTGCTTATGCTGTCACCCTTTCATCTCCGTTGGACTCCTCCGATCACAATCTCATTTCTGTATCTTGACCTATTTTTCCAATCCCTCCGCAGGATCCCCAAAGCGAAGGTGCCTCTGGCGTTTTGCCTCTGCCAGTTGGGGGACCTGAGGAGGTATTATGCTGATTTTCCTGGAATGATTATTGCTTCCGTGTCAGAGACCCATCTCTTTGTGCTGAACGCATAACAGAGGTGTTAGTATCTGGCATGGAGGCGTACATTCCTCATTCTTTTCTCAACCTAAACCTTCTAAACCTTGGTTTAACTCAGCCTGTTCTCGTGCTATACATGATAGAGAGGTTGCCCACAAAAGGTACTTGAGCCTTCCATCTCCTGAATCTCATGCACTTTATATCTCTGCCCGGAATCATGCCAAGTCTGTTCTTCAACTTGCCAAACACTCTTTCATAAATAGGAAATGTCAAAATCTTTCAAACTCAAACTCTCCTCGTGACTTCTGGCATCTAGCCAAAAACATCTCAAATAACTTCACTTCTTCATCTTTCCTCCTTTATTTCATCCTGATGGCACCACTGCCATCTCTTCTGTCTCTAAAGCTGAACTCTTTTCTCAAACCTTTGCTCACAACTCCACCTTGGACGATTCTGGGCTTGTCCCTCCTCTCCTCCTCCCTCTGACTATTTCATGTCTACAATCAAAATTCTTCGTAATGATGTTTTCCATGCCCTTGCTGGCCTAAACCCTCGGAAGGCTTATGGACCTGATGGGGTCCCTCCTATTGTTCTCAAAAACTGTGCTTCTGTGCTTGCACCTTGCCTGGCCAAACTCTTCCAACTTTGTCTATCGACTTCTACCTTTCCTTCCTGCTGGAAGTTCGCCTACATTCAGCCTGTTCCTAAAAGGGTGACCGTTCTAACCCCTCAAACTACCGTCCTATAGCTTTAATCTCTTGCTTGTCTAAAGTTTTTGAATCTATCCTGAATAGGAAGATTCTCAAACATCTGTCACTTCACAATCTTCTGTCTGATCGCCAGTATGGCTTCCGTCAAGGTCGCTCTACTGGTGATCTTCTGGCTTTCCTTACTGAGTCTTGGTCATCCTCTTTTAGAGATTTCGGTGAAACTTTTGCTGTTGCGTTAGACATATCAAAAGCTTTTGATAGAGTCTGGCATAAAGCTTTGATTTCAAAACTGCCCTCTTACGGCTTCTATCCTTCTCTCTGCAACTTTATCTCAAGTTTCCTTTCCGACCGCTCTATTGCTGCTGTGGTAGACGGCTACTGTTCTTCTCCTAAACCTATTAATAGTGGTGTTCCTCAGGGTTCTGTCCTGTCACCCACTCTCTTTCTATTATTCATTAATGACCTTCTTAACCAAACTTCTTGCCCTATCCACTCCTACGCTGATGATACCACCCTACATCTTTCCACGTTCTTTCAGAGACGTCCAACCCTTCAGGAAATTAACAGATCACGCGGGACGCCACGGAACGCCTGACTTCCGATCTTTCTAAAATTTCCGATTGGGGCAGAGAAAATCTAGTAGTTTTCAATGCCTCAAAACTCAATTCCTCCATCTATCAACTCGACACAACCTTCCAGACAACTATCCCTCTTCTTCAATGACACTCAACTGTCTCCTCTTCCACAATGAATATCCTCGGTCTGTCCTTTGCTCATAATCTTAACTGGAAACTTCACATCTCATCTCTTGCTAAAACAGCTTCTATGAAATTAGGTGTTCTGAGGCGTCTCCGCCAGTTTTCTCGCCCCTCCAACTGCTTACTCTGTATAAGGGCCTTATCCGTCCCTGTATGGAGTACTCTTCGCATGTTTGGGGGTTCCAGTCACACAGCTTTGCTTGATAGGGTGGAATCGAAAGCTCTTCGTCTCATCAACTCCCTCCTCTGACTAACTGTCTTCAGTCTCTTTCTCACCGCCGAAATGTTGCATCCCTTTCTATATTTTATCGCTATTTTCATGGTAACTGTTCTACTGATCTTGCTAACTGCATGCCTCCCTCCTCCTGCGGCCACGCTGCACAAGGCTTTCTTCTTCCTCTCATCCCTATTCTGTCCAACTCTCTAATGCAAGAGTTAACCAGTACGCTCAATCATTCATCCCTTTCACTGGTAAACTCTGGAACTCCCTCCCTGCATCTGTATTTCCAAATTCCTACAACTTGTCTTCTTTTAAGAGGGAGGTATCGAGGCATTTGCTCCCCTAATTCTGGCTGACGGTTTTGGCACTTTTTGTACTCTTTGGAGAGCCAGTGCTCAAGTGGGCTTTTTTCTAACTTTCTTTTTTTTGCCCTTGGCTGGCCCTCTTCCCTACTTAAAAAAAAGAAAAAAAAAAAAAGGAGTTATATAAAGGGGGCAAAAAAGGATCAACTTATTCTTGTAAACACAACTCATTTCCTACTTTGATAAGTCTCCCATATGCTATAAAGGTTTTCTCATCTTAGGCTTTACCCAGAAAGTCTGTAACCCATTAAAAAATTCCTGCCCTGCAGAAAGATTCCCTGACAGAGACCATACTGCAAACCCCAGATTCCTGACAGGGTGTATCCGTTTGGGAACCCGAGGCAGATACAAACACCTTTGAGGAAGAAGTCGAGGTGCAGCTTTCAACAGGTGAAGAGTCTCTGCAAATCAAGGTTGAGCCCCTAAGCTGGCAGAATCATTAATACTGATGCCTTGGTTCGGTTCCTTGCAAGTTGCAATCGCACTATCATGTGTAAAGACTTAATCCTTATAGTAGGTAATATATCATACTATGTTGCATTTTCTAATTTTAATTCAACTAAAATCAAGTACACCACTTCTCAAAAAATCTTCTAATAATGTCATACAAGTTCAACCAATATTCTTAGTAATGTTTTGGCTTATCTCCACAAATCCTTCATCAATATTAATCAACATACAACTGAAACTTCCATGAATTCACCAAGTGCCAACTTCACACTGATGCATCCAAATATCTAAGTAACATTTGAACTTCTTCATATATACCACAACTATATCATATGTAAGTAACTCCTCAAATATCAAATAATGCATCAACTGTCAAATATGCACCATATACGAACAGTATACACGAAATCTTAATATAGACATCCTAGCAAATACAACATTCTATCTCGTTTCCTCCTTTCACTCAAATGACAAAAATTATCTTAGACTGCATTACCAACTAAAGAGCTCTACTCACTAATACAAGGAAGAGTCTGTCCATGACTCTATGGGTTCCTCTCCTCTCTTGACTGGAACCACAACCTCTTGGCCTCTCTCTCTCTCTCTCTCTCTCTCTCATCTGTAGACTCTCTCTCTCTCTTGTTGGTTTAGCCTATTAGATACCCAATGTCTCAAACTTTTTCCTCCACACCCAGTTTATCATCGACCATTTGGAGATCACTCCACATGGGAGCCCACGTGTGAACAACATAAGGACGAAAGCTCATACAAAATACAATCAAATAATTCTTAACTGTAGTACACATCTGGAAACAAGACCCCATCTTATTGGCATTTAAGAGGCTCAAGTTTTCCCTTCCTTATTGATCTGACTAGGATAGCCAGGTTGTTTATTGACTTATTTACCAATCATGGGTCACTCCATGTGGTGTATATACCTAAGATGGCCAGTTTGTTATTGGTCTGACCAAGATAACCAGGTTGCTTATTGGCCACTTAGATTCAGCATTCATGTTTAACTCCACGTGGGGAACAACACTAGTGTACTACACTACTCCCCAAAGTCATATACTACTCCCCAAGGTCATTAAGAAGTCATTTAGATTTGTTTTGGTCTTGGACATCTGTCTGGATCATCTATATCTGATCCCTGGCAGCCTACTCTCTGTTAATTGTTTTTAATGTTTTTGTCCCACTGCATCTTGACCTAACTCGCCTCTATTTATGGCTGGGTCAATATCACAATTCTCATGTAGATGTATTTGTTCTTCATGTCTTATTTCTGCTGCTGCATCAGGTTACGTCACTTGTCTCGCCTTACTTTGTGAATGATGTCTTTTATGACTCTAAAGGGAGGGAAAGCATAAATTAGTGAATCATTACTCCAACAGAATGAAAAAGCATCTGTGCCCAAAACCTCAGGATCTGGTTTCCAAGAATAGAAAAGATGTAACTGAGTGTTTTGACGAGTAGCAAAAAGAACCATAGAGGGTTCTAAATAAATTTTGCAAATGTCTCTAAAACTGTGGGCATTAATCTCCATTCTTTATTGAAATCACTCGCAAGATGCTAAATCAACTGTAAAATTCATAGATCCTTGGATAGATTCAGCAGATTAGTCTATGTTCCGCACATTGTCCCAGTCAAAAATAAAAAAAATTCTTCAGCTATGCTGTTTAATGCTACCTGAATAATTAAATCTCGCAACAACTGTGGTATTACCTGAAATTAATTCTAGTAATATGCTTATGTTGGACAGTATGCAATATACCCTTAAGTTCAAAAGAAACACCCTTCAATTCCAGA
>NC_059284.1:380967-403467 GCF_017591435.1 Portunus trituberculatus
GCGTGAGGGTGCGTGTGGTGGCGTCCCGAGAGGTAAAAATGGTGGTCCGTCCCTCGCGGCGTCCTGCTTCTCTCTCTCTCTCTGTCTCTTTGCCTGGGCCGGTATTTATCAAAAGTTCCAAGGGCTTGGGGAAATCCTAAGCGCTTGGGGCTCTCCTAAGCGCTTGAGACTACTTCCAACTGTGAGAAAATCCTTGTGGCTTATCCCAACGTCTTGTGGTAAGTCCCAAGTCGCGCTCCGCTTGGGAGAACGAAAACGGTGTCCCAAGGAGTTAGAAGCAGTCACAAGGCAGCAAGATGGCCGAGCAACATCAACACAGGCTTCGTCAGCGCAGGAATTTCCAGCCAAGGAGAGACATATTCGACCAGTACGACGATGCTGAATTCAAGAGAAGGTTCAGGGTTGATCTTGCTGGCCTTGTGTTTGTGACAGACTCAGTGCGACCTGCAATTGCTAACTTAACAAAACGAAGTTGTGCTGTGAGTGCGGAGATGAAGGTGGCACTGCTTCTTCGGTATTTGGCGACGTGGAAAAATGCAGCAGTGCAACGCTGATGACTTTGGACTTTCACAGCCCACCATCAACAGAGTGATCAGTGACACCTTGGATGCCCTTGTACACTCTGACATCATCCGGAGGTTCATTCACTTCCCGGTGAATCTACAGGAAGTGGAGGGGATCAAGGGTGAATTCGTTGCAATTGGTGGGTTGCCCGATGTGGTGGGTGTCATTGATGGCACTCACATACGAATCACGGCACCCCACGAATATGAAGAAGTGTATATATATATATATATATATATATATATATATATATATATATATATATATATATATATATATATATATATATATATATATATATATATATATATATATATATATATATATATATATATATATATATACACACACACACACACACACACACACACACACACACACACACACACACACACACACACATATATATATATATATATATATATATATATATATATATATATATATATATATATATATATATATATATATATATATATATATATATATATATATATATATATATATATACACATATATGCATATGTATTAATCTATTTGTCATCTATTTATTGTCGTTCCTTTGTGATGTTATTGTTTTAAATGGAATGTTAGCTTCTATGTAATTTATTAATAAAATAGCTATACACCTCATCAGCCTTCACCTGTCCTGGTCCCACCAACTTCACTTCTTTCCTTTCGGCTTGACTTGACCCAGATCCCACTACCCGACCACTCCGACTCTCCACTTCTCCAACTTCACACCTCACCCCGGCCACCTCTCTGATCCTGCCTTCCTTCTCTCACCTGCATACTAGACCTTACCTTACCTCTTCTGCCTGTAAATACCTCCTTAAACCCTCAAAATTAGCCTTTCTGAAATCAGGTACTTTCTTAGTGCTCTTGTTTCTAAAAGCTTTGTGCCATTTTAATTTATATAGTATTTCATTATGGTCACTGTTACCAACCTCCACCTGTGTAACTGCCTCTTCCCTGTTTGTCAGAATCAAATCTAAAATATTATTTCCCCTTGTGGGTTCTAAAATGATTTACTTTAAAAAATTATCCTGAATGACCCTAAGAAATTCGATCTTCTGCTTCCCTGTTGCCCACCATCAAGCTCCAATCAACGTTTCTATAAGTGAAATTGCTTACCACACATATCTTACTGTGTTTGGCTACTCTATTTATTTCCTCCCCATAGTGAAGAGGTTATTTGGTATGAAGCGTTAGGTGGCCTATACACTAACTAAACCCAGTACTACTGACTGTGACCCATCCTTAATATTACCCATAGAGACTCTGTTTTGCTTTCTGTCTCAATTGTACCGTTTATACAACATTGCAATGTGTCCTTAACGTACAAAGCCACTCCTCCCCCTTGTCTGTTTTCCCTAACCCTATGAAAAAGTGTATAACCAATTTTAACCTCCAGATCAATTACTTTTCCTGCATGATGTCTAACCAGGTTTCTGTTAACGCAATTATATCAAAATTTTCAACACAAGCTGCTTCTCTAAGAAAATCTGTTATTCAACATATTCCTACAGTTTGTGTAATAAACACTCAAACTAACCAATTCACTAAGCGGTGTGTGTAATTCACCACGGTCGTCTACTGTGTATTTGTGTATGTAATTCACCTCGGTCGCCTACTGGTCATCCAGCCAGTCTTCCCAATTACGGAGCGAGCTCAGAGCTCATAGACCGATCTTCGGATAGGACTGAGACCACAACACACTCCACACACCGGGAAAGCGAGGCCACACCCCCTCGAGTTACATCCCGTACCTATTTACTGCTAGGTGAAAAGGGGCCACACATTAAGAGGCTTGTCCATTTGCCTCGCCGCTTTCCGGGACTAGAACCCGGCCCTCTCGATTGTGAGTCGAGCGTGTGTGTGTGTGTGTGTGTGTGTGTGTGTGTGTGTGTGTGTGTGTGAGAGAGAGAGAGTAAAAAAATCTATATAGTATGTCTTAGTAATTTTCCCCCTCCATCCCCCCCCATCATCACCAACACGAACTGGAATATCAACACTAATGACGAGGGGCTTCCCGCGGCCATGATGTGTACAACGTAAGGACTTACCTCTCGAGGGCGGTGTGGCGTGGCGAGGCGGAGGAGAGGGAGAGCAAAGGAATGATAGGAAAGTGGGAAAGAAAAGAAAGCCAGAAGAAAGTGGGAGAATAAGGGATGAATATGTAAAGAGAGAGGGAGGAGGAAGATAAGACAAATGAATTAATAATACAAACAATACAAGTAGTTTCAGTAATAGCTATGTTTACTTTTTCACGATTACTTTTGCCTTTTCTTCTTGCTTACTCTCACGAAAGCAACTCGCGCCTTAGGAAGCCACGCCCAAAGACTACAAGACGAAGGCAAAGGAGGGGAAGGGTCAACCAGCCAGCCAGCCACACCCAATCCCACCGTCCATTAGCCCCGCCACGCCCTCATAACACGTCTTATATTCCTTAAGTTCTGATAGCGGGGAGTGATAAGACGGTAAATGGCTAGATCTTTCACAACCATCTCTCTTTCTTCCTTTCATTCTCTCATTCCTTCATTCCTTCTGCCATTCCCACGTCTTACTGCCGGGAACTATTGTATGATAGAAACTTATGAGGATTGCTACAAATGGTTAGAGAAACTTGGATTACCACACACACACACACACACACACACACACACACACACACACACACACACACACACACACACACACACACACACACACACACACACACACACACACACACACACACACACAATTTGATAAGTGTAGATATGGAGACGGGGCCACACGAGCGCAAAGCCCAGGCCCTGTAAAACTACAACTAGGTAAATACAACTAGGTAAACACACACACACACACACACACGCGCGCAAAAGACCCAAAAAGTATGGCAGAACTGTTAAATTGTAAATTTCAGGAGGTCTTTACTAAGGAATCCAAATTTGAAATACCACAGGGTAATAGAGAGACCGTCTATATGAAAAAGATTAAAGTAACCAAGCTTGAAATAAAAGAGTTGATGACGGAATTAGATGAATGGGATCGGATGAAGTCTCAGGCAGAATATTAAAAAAATGCAGGGAAGAACTAGCAAGTCCTATATACATCATAAAATGCTTAATAAAAAATGGAACAGTACCAGTAGAACGGAAAAGAGCTGAGGTGGTTCCCATATATAAGAAATGAAGGAAGGAAGAACCTTTAAATTACAGACCGGTATCACTAACTAGTGTAATATGCAAGATGTGTGAAAGAGTAATAAAGAAAGAATAGATTGAGTTCCTTGAAGACAACAAATTTTTATCAAATAGCCAATATGGTTTTAGAAAAGGTCGGTCGTGTGTAAGAAATTTACTGAGTTTCTACTCTAGAATAGTTGATAGAGTACAAGAGAGAGGGATGGATTGACTGTATTTATTTGGATTTAAAAAGGCGTTTGATAAAGTGCCACATGCAAGATTACTGTGGAAGTTAGAGGAGAAGGGTGGCTTAAAAGGAAGCACATTGAGATGGATGGAAAATTATTTGAGGGGAGAGAAATAAGGACAGTAGTTAAAGATATGAAGTCCAAGTGGAGAGCAGTAAAAAGAGGAGTGCCACAGGGGTCAGTATTGGCGCCAATACTTTTCTCATATATATAAACGACATGCCAGAGGAGTGAACAGCTACATAAATCTGTTTGCGGACGGTGCGAAACTGTGCAGAGTTATAAAGCAAAAGAGGATTGTGAAATACTGCAGGAAGACCTAAATAAGATCTGGAAATGGAGTAAAAAGTGGAGATGGAATTCAATGTGGACAAAAGCCATGTCATGGAAATGGGAAAGAGTGAAAGACGACCAGTGGGAATCTATAAGATGGGAGATGGAGTAGAACTAGAGAAAGTAAAAAGGAAAAGGACTTGGGAGTGACGATGGAAGAAAACAATCAACCGGTAAGCCATATTGATAGAATTTTCAGAGACATATAATTTGCTAAGGAATATTGGATTAGCATTTCACTACATGGACAAAGAAATGATGAAGAAATTGATAAGTACTATAATAAGACCCAGATTGGAATATGCAGGAGTAGTGTGGACCCCTCATAAAAAGAAACACATAAGGAAGTTGGAGAGACTACAAAAAATGGCTACAAGAATGGTTCCAGAATTTGAAGGGATGACATATGAGGAGAGACTAAAGGCTATGGATCTACCAACCCTGGAACAGAGAAGGAGAGAGGATCTGATACAAGTTTATAAATTGATTAACAGAATGGATCAAGTGGATAATGTAAACTGATCCTGAGAGAAGAATATGACATTCGAAGCACAAGATCGCATAGTAAAAACTGAGGAAGGAAGATGTCTGAGAGATGTTAAAAAATATAGTTTCCAGCAAAGATGTGTTGAGACTTGGAACAGTTAGAGTGAGGAAGTGGTGTCAGCAAGAGTGTGCATAGCTTTAAAGAAAAATTGGATAAGTGTAGATATGGAGACGGGGCCACACGAGAGTAACACCCAGAGGCCCAGGCCCTGTAAAACTACAACTAGGTAAATACACACACACACACACACACACACACACACACACACACACACACACACACACACACACACACACACGCTCGACTCACAATCGAGAGGGCCCGGATTCGAGTCCCAGGAAGCGGCGAGGCAAATGGGCAAGCCTATTAATGTGTAACCCCTGTTCACCTAGCAGTGTAAATAGCTACGGGATGTAACTCGAGGGGGTTGTGGCCTCGCTTTCCGGGTGTGTGGAGTACGTGATGTGATCTCCGTCCTAACCGAAGATCAGTCACTACAAACTCTGAGCTCTTTCCGTAGGGGAAAGGCTGGCTGGGTAACCAGCAGATGGCCGTGGTGAATAACACACACACACACACACACACACACACACACACACACACACACACACACACACACACACACACACTGGCTTCACAAGCCAGAGGACCGAGGTTCGATTCCTCGGCCGGGTGGAGATATTTGGGTGTGTCTCCTTTCACGTGTAGCCCCTGTTCACCTAGCAGTGAGTAGGTACGGGATGTAAATCGAGGAGTTGTGACCTTGTTGTCCCGGTGTGTGGTGTGTGCCTGGTCTCAGGCCTATCCGAAGATCGGAAATAATGAGCTCTGAACTCGTTCCGTAGGGTAACGTCTGGCTGTCTCGTCAGAGACTGCAGCAGATCAAACAGTGAATTACACACACACACACACACACACACACACACACACACACAGAGAGAGAGAGAGAGAGAGAGAGAGAGAGAGAGAGAGAGAGAGAGAGAGAGAGAGAGAGAGAGAACCGTAATCTGAAACGCTTCGCTTCCTATCACCATACTTATTCCCTTAGCCACAAAAAAAAAAAAAGAATAAATAAATAAATAAAATAAACAGTCTCTAGATTGTTTCTCCAGTTGATAATGTAGAAATGTTGTTAAACTGTCACTAGAACCGTAATAATAATAATAATAATAATAATAATAATAATAATAATAATAATAATAATAATAATAATAATAATATATAATGATAATAATAATCATAATAATAATAAATATATAAATAACAAGAAAAGCACTATTAACAAAGATTCTTAAGTACAAAAGTTTGCTTAGGGCCAGCTCTTACTCTTAGAGCTTTGTTGAAGTTCATAGGTTGTGCCTAGAGTTACTTTTAAATCCAAGACTTCCGAAGATAGCTTAATTTTAAGTTACGCTAAGAACAAGTTAAGCAACTAAATAAAGGTGGCTGACAGTCGAGCCAGAGCCCACCATTTCAAAAACCATCAGCCTCGTAAGGATGTTCTCGAAGACCTAAGTGACTGAACTGTTGGATATAAGTAGACCATACTTGCAGGAATGTTATTTGTGATAGACTTGGCGGGAGCTGCCTTAGAAAGCCGCACAAGGAGTATACGCTGACGCTAGTTATTGAAATATGTTATTTAGCCAATAAAAAATACAGGTCTACAGCAAAGATGACCTTGGGTCTTCCTGTGTGTTATTAATTTTTTGTGTGTCTCATTTATCTTCTTAGTAATAGAACACCATGTAGCTATTCTGTGCAGCTGAATCAATGAAGTCCTACTGACTGTACAAGGAAGGAAAGTCTTGCCATTAGTCCAGCTGAGCTCTACTGGTCTCTTAAGATTTTGAGCCTTAAGATCATCATCTCTATACTAATGAAAAAAAGAAAAAAGAAAAAGGGTACGAAATAATATACTGCTTAGTGGGAAAAGAGTGGCGGCGGGGCATAAGACGTAATATTGAGACAAAATACAGGCGCCCGGCGCTTGATGCAATTTGTTTGTAGGTACATATCATACACAAATTTATGCGGTCATGTTCTTACAAAATCTAGGATAAGTCATTATTTAATCTATTTCCACATCAAAATCAAGATCTTAAGAGGCAAGCGCAAGTCTTAGACGAACTTTAAGAGTCTTCGTTGATAGTGCCCCAGAAGCTCATGTTCTGGTTAATCGAATTTTAGGAGTTCTAGCCTCAGAGTACAAGCGGTTACTTCGTTTGGATCCATTCCCACATCGAATGATAAGGTGGATTGACTTGCCAAGGCTGCCTGCATGTGCCCTGCTTGCAGCCAATGCCTCGTCTGCTTCCCCCTCCCACTACAACAGTCAGATACACGATGCAGTTTCGTCGCATAAACATAGAGCGAGCGGCCTTTATTCGTCATCATCCAGCACTACGAAAACCTTATTCCGCAACCCTTCAAGTACCGTCGACACAGCCTATTAGGAGACACAACGTGGTGTCTGCCCGCCCATCTCCGATTAGGGAATAGACCAGTGTGTCAGATGGGTGAGACAAGCGATATATCACTGAGTTCCTCGTGTAAATTGTGTGACATGAAACTACCAACAGTCTTCATCATTACTGCATTGACTGTTTTGCTGTAAACGACTAAATCCCAAACAGACACTTTATTACTGATGCTTGTCAATATTTGGTTTAGAGTAATTTTGATCCGATTCTCTTAACACATCTAAGATTTGGTGGATTCTGATTCTGTTTGCTCATTTTTTTAAATTTTAGTTTCTGTTAATGGCGTGACATAAAAGTTACTATATTATTATTACATGTAGTTTTCCTTTGCATCTGCTGCGTTTGTTGATCGCTGAGAGTAATAAATAAAACTCTCTCTCTCTCTCTCTCTCTCTCTCTCTCTCTTCGTATTTCAAGAAGTAACTGTGTGTGTGTGTGTGTGTGTGTGTGTGTGTGTGTGTGTGTGTGTGTGTGTGTGTGTGTGTGTTGACTTTTAATTCTCCTTTGATTGTTATGTATAATTGGAATGTGTTGCTGTGTATTTGTTATTCTCTTTCAATGGCGACTCTCTCTCTCTCTCTCTCTCTCTCTCTCTCTCTCTGCATTATTTTTATCAGAGAGAGAGAGAGAGAGAGAGAGAGAGAGAGAGAGAGAGAGAGAGAATATATTACCTGTTCTTTGGGGCTTTCTAATGCGAAGGAGTTTTATAATCTTAGCTCCTCCAGGATCTTGTTTCCTACCTCCCTCTACGCCTCCTTCTCCTTCTCCTCCTCCTCCTCCTCCTCCTCCTCCTCCTCCTCCTCCTCCTCCTCCTCCTCCTCCTCCTCCTCCTAGTAGGCGTGAGAAGAGAACGAGTCATTGGGAGTCATAACATAATATAACATAACATAAATAATAGGATAACAAAGGGCCACCAGGGCCCATCTAGGTTATCCTGTATCAGTCGCACAGTGACCTCGTCATCAGTACTTAAAGATACACTTACAAGTACACAATACATTATATACTAATTCTAAATATTTGGCCCATTAACAGGGCTAAGTCCTGCAGCGAATTCCTCTACAATCTGTGATCCCCATACATGGGGATCATGTCTTGTTTAACTATAGTAAATTTCTTATAAAACTATCATGCAGCGCTATACATAATTATAAATCTAATAAATTTAAGTGCTTATCTAATCTGTTTTAAACATTGTCAAACTAGTGCTATTTACAACCGTCTCTGGCAATGCATTCCAGAAGTCGACCACCCTATGACTAAAGAAATATTTTCTTATATCTAGCCTGCAGCCTTGCTTTCTAATCTTCCTGCCATGATTTCTAGTCCTACTTCCCTCCTCTAAGGTAAAGAAAGATCTCACATCTATGTAGTTTGTGTCTGAGAACATTTTAAATAACTCTATCATATCCCTCTTATACATCTCCTCTCAAATGAAAACATGTTTAATTCCTTTAATCTATCTCTATACTCCAGGCGCTTTAATGCTGGTATCATCCTAGTTGCTCTTCTCTGAACTGGTTCTAACATGTTGATATCCAGCCTATAATGGGGTGACCAAGCCTGTATGCAATACTCAGTCAGTTCAAGTTAGTCAGAAAAACAAGAGGAGGAGGATTAGGAGGAGGAGGAGGAGGAGGAGGTTTGAGGAGGAGGAGGAGGAGGAGGAGGTGTAGAAGAAGAAGAAGGAGAAGGAAAAGAGAACGAGGAAGAAGAGGAGGAAGAGATGGAGGAGGTATGAGCATCAGGAAAAGAAAAAACTACAACGAAAAACAGAATGAAATTGGTACCAAGAGAGAGAGAGAGAGAGAGAGAGAGAGAGAGAGAGAGAGGCAGCGATGAGGAAGGACCTTTATAGGGGGAAGAAGCGACCACTACTTGCCTTGGGAGAAAATATTACCGCCAGGAGAAGAAATAGAAAAATGAGGACTCACACACGTACACGCGACATAATGACGATGTTTTCCTATACTGTACAATTATCTAACACTTTGCTGTACTTTTAAATACCACATATGTTTTTCTTTATCTAGAATTCCCAATCATTTTCTTTTCTCTACTGAAATTCTTTTGAGTAACAGGGTCGTTATGGCAACCAATTGAAATATAACCTGTCACAGTAAACCGTATTCTGAGACACATCTAGGCTGCACTTCCACTACTTTAAAAAGATTCTAATTGCAGTTGTACGTGTTTATAATACGGTCGGTGAAGTGCCACAGTCTGTCGCCTTGACCAGCGCTCTGTTAATCTATGAGCCTGGCCTCAAACTTTTAGCCCTTGATACCATTTTGGAGTAGGGAATCTCTTATTGACTTTTAAAAGACTAATAACTATAGTCTTAAAAAATACATGATAGCATTCTATATATCTTTGCCTTCCTTGTGTTATCAACTGTTTTTATGTATGACATGATTTTTCTAGGGTGACTTACAGATGATTTTTCTCTCCTGCGGGGTAGTTCATTTATACGGTAACCGGTCATTTCGCCCACATGCCAGTTCGCCACATATCGCCCACAAGTCACTTCGCCCACAGTATGGAGTCATTTCGCCCACAGTAGGACATATCACATAAAAAAGAACAATGAAGGGGTTTTAAAACAAGCTATCACATATTCTGATATCTTGTACACACTGTTAGTCATGAGCATATTCATGTTGAAATTATTGATAATTTTTCAATTTAACTATGTAGTGCTTTCCACTTATAAATATAGAACTTGTGATTTAACTTAAATTTCATATTCTGTGTTTCATGAACTTTGTTTTATTATTAATAAGCGACCCATAGATATTACATTGAGAAAGTTACTGATTATTAAAGCAAGTACCATCACTCCTTTGTATAGAATATTCGATACGGATTGATTTCTAGGATATCATCATTCCAAGACAATGACAATGACAAAGGCAGCAACGAGCACCGTCTTGCGTCGAGACGTTTCGACATCTTGTGTCATCTTTAGTGGTCTAAAACAAACCATAAAACGGATATAAATATAAAGGCACAAAAGTTAAAATAATGACTAGATACAAGGGTTATACAGTATCTAGTGGGTAGGCTGAGAGAGAGAGAGAGAGAGAGAGAGAGAGAGAGAGAGAGAGAGAGAGAGAGAGAGAGAGAGAGAGAGAACGAAGAAAGAAAGACTGCATGGAAAGAAAGAAGCAAAGGGGAGAAAAAGAATGAAAGGAATGAAGAGAGAATGAAGAAAGAAGAAGAGAAGAAAGGCAAAAGAATGGTAAGAAAGAAGGAAGAAAAAAAAAAAACCGAATAAAATACAAACAAAAGAAGCGAGGAAGTTTTCGAGGGCGCAAAGAACCAAGCCACAAGTCAATAAATATTTGTAGTGTACTTACGACTCCACTTCATGCCGACTTAACGCTATTTACTATTGAATTACTTATCTGGGCCTAGAGCGGGGCAGAGACAGGGGCGGGGCAGATCGAGTATTCAGTTTATAGCGAAAAAAATTGAAAGCGAATCACTTTTATGTTTGTTAAATGAAAAAGACAAAGAACCAAATCTCTCTCCTCCTCTTTCTTTTCTTTTTTCTCCTCCTCCTTCTCCTTCTCCTCCTCCTCCTCCTCCTCCTCCTCCTCCTCCTCCTCCTCCTCCTCCTCCTCCTCCTCCTCCTCCTCCTCCTCCTCCTCCAAGCCTCCCACAGATATTACACCCAATTAACTTTTTTTTTTATCTGGGTCCATACGTAGGATGATCAGAGAGAGAGAGAGAGAGAGAGAGAGAGAGAGAGAGAGAGAGAGAGAGAGAGAGAGAGAGAGCCCTCACTTCTCTCCTTTCTCTCATTTCTTCTCTTTTTTCTTTCTCACTACTCCTCTTCCTCTCCCTTCCCATCTCTTCCTCTTTCCATTTCTTCCTTCCCTTCCATCTTTCCTACCCAGTTATATGACATTCGTTATTTCTCCACCCCCTCCTCCTCCTCCTCCTCCTCCTCTTCCTCTTCCATTATCATCCTTACCCTCCTTCTCCTCCTTCTTCCTTTCTACCCCATACAGACATTCCTCTTTTCGCAACACACACACACACACACACACACACACACACACACACACACACACACACACACACACACACACACACACACACACACACACACACACACACACACACACACACACACTCTCTCTCTCTCTCTCTCTCTCTCTCTCTCTCTCTCTCTCTGGGTCCTCAGGCAGGGCGGGCGTGCCTAAGAGAGCTCCTTGGAACGCGCTGTTTATATTCTTAAGATTAGCTGAGTTTGGGGCACATTAAGGTGTGTGTGTGTGTGTGTGTGTGTGTGTGTGTGTGTGTGTGTGTGTGTATTGATGGATGGGTCTGTCTGTCTGTCTATACCTGTCTGACTCCCTATCTATTTGTCTGTCTATTCATCTCTCTCTCTCTCTCTCTCTCTCTCTCTCTCTCTCTCTATATATATATATATATATATATATATATATATATATATATATATATATATATATATATATATATATATATATATATATGCACTTACTTACATTTCAATCTGTGTGTTGGCGTGGGTCAGTGTATCTATCTATCAATCTGTCGGTCTGCTTATCAATTTATCTATCTATTGATGTGTTTTCTTTTCTTTTATTTTATTCACTTATAGCTTCCTCTTCCTCGTCCCTTTTCTAACTATAGCATTCTAGTATAGCTTTCACATCATTTATAACCTAATTTCTTCAGTTTCTCCTCTTAGTGTTTTTTTTCTCCCTCTCCCTTAAAAACGTTAACAATTTATTCATATATCTTCTTTCCTTCTAACTGTAACATTTTCAGCATATTTCTCGCGATATCACATACTTTAGTTGTACTTGATATAGTCTCCGTTTTCTTAAGTTGAGTACTGCACACATTGACTCATACTAAGACTTAGTGGATGAATACAGGGGAGAGAGCCTCCCTTATTCTGATTTTCAGTGGAGAGTGAAGCCAGGAGGGTGGTCTTTCTGGTGGGATGAGTTATGCAAGTCAACCCAAAACGTTAGAGTCTGGTATACAAATCTTTTGGAAAAATTACCGTAACTCCTTTATATATCATGTGAGTCATAATTATTAATATGACTGATACAACATGAATTACACTTACAAATTTGTCAGAAAAAAAAGCCACATCTCCCTTCCTTTATTCTTTATAGTATGAAAGGTAAATATTTACTCACGCCTCCTTGACAAACATTATCTCTAAATTGTGCTCATCTACCGCCTACATTGAACATCTACTGAACTTTTAATCTGTGACTTCGATATGTAGAGGTTCTATAGTTTACCATAAATAAAAAGAAAATAGCACATAGAAGAGGTACTTAGAGAAAGATAAAGGAAAAACCCACGTTAATTGTTAATGTTACATAATCGTATAAGTCAATGATATAACAATAAGGAGGACACTAAATTGTTAAGATGCAGTCTTGATGTACATTATATTGTAATTAAAGGTGCACCGGCCAATGAGTAAAAGAAAGACGAAAAAGAATACTACCACAGGCAAAAGATTTGAACCAATTTTACAAACACATACAGCAAATCCCAAACATAAAACCACAAGCTGTTTACGTACTATGCTAATATGCTGCAGCGTTCATAAGAGTATGGTACAGCAGCCACTGGGTTAAGCAAAAATAAGTAAATGAACATAGATAAATAAAAAAAAAAGATGATAAAGTGGGAGGTTCTTAGTGACAGTCGGTGAACAAATTGGGTGTCATTATCACATAACATAGTACAAAATCATGTACTTATTATCTAATGAAAACACATTGTACAATCACCACAGTATATTTAGTGAACCTATTTCGATTTCATTATTTTAACCATTGGTCTGGTTCCTTTGTACATAAAACAAACAAACAAAACAAAAAGGATAAGGTGGTGAGCGTGGGATCGGGCAGACGTCCACGCGTAGGTTCGAATCCCATCGAGTGGTTTAAAGTTACCTACATGTCACCATGATACCCAGGATCTAGGTGGTTACACCAAAGATGAGCTTGGGTGGTGACATGTACCCTAATATGGGTACCACTATAAATAAAATTGCCTGCGCCACTAATGGGCGGAAGCTGAACAGCGCTTCCCACATATACTCTTTAAGTATGCCTACAGGCGCTATAGGCCTTAACATAAAAAAAGATTATTTCTCTTAAACCCTTCCCTATATTCTTATAGAATATATGTAACAGCTATTTGCCTTTCTTACAATATGGCGGGCTAGGTTAGGTTAAGTTGAGCGGCATATTATTCGCAGTGATGGATGGTGGTGGCAGTCCTGGATTAATTTGAAGAGAGGCCACATTAGCCCCGTGCAAAGATGGAACCAAAACAGTTTTGAGAAATTATAGTGTTAACATTATTATGAAGCCATAAGAAACTATATGTTCCCGTAATATGATTACTATTTACTTCTGTAACTCATAACAGTCACTCAGAAAATGAATATTGTGGCAGAGGAATAACATACAAACGTACCAAGATTTATTATATCATCTATCACTTCTAATAGTTAACATTAACTGTTCACTGCACTTCTGACGATACATTGATCTGACTTGCTTACAAGTGGATCTCAAAGAAGACGAGCAGAATGTGAAATTCTTAACATATTGCTTTTTATTTTCCATTTTATGTTCATGTTTCGAGGGCGCCTATATATCATATCTTTTATCTTAAAGAACTCTTAATAAGTTAAAAAGCACTCAAAAATACGTTTTTGATAGTGATGTGTTGTTTTTTCATAATGAGTGTTTTCATGAGAAGTAACGTTTTCTCACCCAACAAGCGCAAAAACACTGAAACTACACGTAGTGGCATGCCGCGCCACCGTAAGAATATTGTTTTTCAATTTTGGTCGATTGTATTTAGTGAGAGGTGACAGCTGTCTTTTGGGGTGAACTTATGGGTGGACGAGATCATGTACATATCTAGATATACATCTGCATACAGATAAAGGAGGAATAAACATCAAATACAATTATAGTATATTTGCACAGTGCTTATCAAGTTTATATGAAATCTCTCTCTCTCTCTCTCTCTGAAATGTTGTTCGTTCGTTGGTTTTAGTTGTGGTATCCATCATATCTGACGCTCCATGTAATAAGTTTTAGAGCACTTATTTATAATTACGAGTGATTTCATAATAGTTATCTAATTATTGAAACTGCATTTCACTGTTTGTGCCTTATCATGTGATACACATAAAAATCAATCTTTTTACTATGATATCTGCTGTAGACGTCTGGTGCATTTCTTTCGATATTATGGCTATTTGGCATTAATACCATGAACAATTTAGGCTTAAATGACATATTAATCATAACGTACTTTGAGTAACGCAAACTATTAATCTTTTTTTTTGTTTTTGTTGCTTAGAAGCTAAAAAGAAAGCGGAAATTATCATTGCTCAACAAGGGATATCACAATGTTTTGGGTGAATCCCCTGATCATAGGCTCCGCCCAAAGCCTCGATAAGCCAATGGCTTCACTGGTCTTGATGAGAGCGGAGCAGGAATCCGTCTCCTGTATACTATATTTAACCTTGGCTCCAACCGATTTCTATTTCTCGTTTTCTTTCATTTAATACTTCAGTCGCCCGTTCAAGCTCCTCTTCCCCCCCATCTCCCTTTCCCCCCCACCTCTCTCTCTCTCTCTCTCTCTCTCTCTCTCTCTCTCTCTCTCTCTCTCTCTTCTCTGGATGATCTCTTCAGTCATCTCCCATCACGACCTCTCACCACCTCTTCCTCTCCTCTCCTTCTCTTCTCTTCTCCGTCCATAATGACTTGTCCTCGGTCGTTTACTCTCCTTCAAGACCCTTTTCCTTGCTCCTTATCAACTCTCTCTCTCTCTCTCTCTCTCTCTCTCTCTCTCTCTCTCTCTCTCTCTCTCTCTCTCTCTCTCTCTCGCTTCGTAAAACTAACTCTTAACACTGAAATAAAACATACAACGCCGAGAGAGAGAGAGAGAGAGAGAGAGAGAGAGAGAGAGAGAGAGAGAGAGAGAGAGAGAGAGAGAGAGAGAGAGAGAGAGAGAGACTTTACATGACACCCAGAGAGGGGAAACTAAGGCATGCATGTAAAAACAGCGTTACCGTTACTTCTTTATATTTTAAGAGATAGAGATAAATAGATAGATAGATAGATAGATAGATAGATAGAGAGAGAGAGAGAGAGAGAGAGAGAGAGAGAGAGAGAGAGAGAGAGAGATTGTGAATGGGGTTTGGGAAGGGTTAAAGGGAGACTACAAACCTCTTACCAAGTTGTCCCTTAGCTCGCCACGCCCTTAAATGTACCATAAAGGGGAGGAGTTAAAGGGTGTGTGTGTGTGTGTGTGTGTGTGTGTGTGTGTGTGTGTGTGTGTGTGTGTGTGTGTGTGTGTGTGTGTGTGTGTGTGTGTGTGTGTGTGTGTGTGTGTGTGTGTGTGTGTGTGTGTGTGTGTGTTTTGTCCTCCCCTCCCTCAATACTTCGTTGGTATATAAAGGGAGGTGAGGTGCCGGTGCGTGCGTGCGTATGTGCGTGTAGGGAGTTGCGCGGGGCGTGGTGTGCGCGTGTGCTGGTGTGTGTGTGTGTGCGTGTGTACGTGTGAGAGTGTGTGTGTGTGTGTGCGTGTGTGTGGCCGGGCGGGAGGTAGAGTGGTGCAGTATAGCTCCGGGATCGATACCCGCGCCAGGTCTGTGTGAACGCTCCAGAGACGACCCGCCGAGGGAAGCCACTGCCGCCACATTCCCGCCACGCCTACCGCACCCCACGCCCTGCCGCTACTCGGGAAGGGCGCGGGGAGCCGTGTGTGCGCGGGGGCGTAGTGTCCTACAGTGTGTTAAAGGCAGGAGCCGCTTGTAGCATAGTTGCGTGAGAGTGAGGGAGTGAGGGGACATGATCATGAGGGGACACATATGAGGTAAACACGAGCACCCAAACACTGGCACTCCTCCAGGGCCACGAGCTTGGCACAGGTGACACTGGTGCTGTGTGATGCCAGCCTCTGCCTCACAGCCTCACGTCCGCCCCGCCCCGCCCATGCCTGCTGCTGGCGGGGCCCTCAGTGGTTGCGGCACGCTGGCTTCAACCCGTACTGTGCTGTGTCTCTGTGTCGATGAGGTGCGCTGAGGCGGAGGTGCCGCTCTGTTGTGTCCAGTGGCTGTGTCGTGTGTCCGCTGTGCCGCTGTGTTGCGTGTTGCCTTAAAGTGAAGCAGCGATTCGCTAAGAGTTCCATTTGTGTCGTATATTTACGTGTTCTGTGCCGCACTCGCTGTCCTTGATCAGGTGGTTAGCTCCCCACCGCCTGTGTTGCGTGGATACGGAAACCATCCCAGTAAACACTCATAAAACCATCCCTTGATACTTGCCCATTCATAGAAGACACACAGAATAATGACAAAAAAGACCCCAAAACACGATAATTACCCATAAAAAGCCACACAAAGTTCCCAGTTAAGAAAATACAAAGAAAACAAACAAAAATACCCTAAAAATACAAGAAACACGCAAGCAAACACTCAAACAACAGAAAACACCCACATACACACGCACACATAAAACACCACTAGAAAAAAAAGACGAAAAAATCACTGAACTCCCAAGAAAACACTAGAGAACACTTAAGCACAGACATACACTCCAGCTTGTGTTGTGTCCCTTTAAACCGAAAGAAATCTGTATTCTAACGACTCAGGGAAGAAAAATATAGAGGAGTAGGTTAATGGCGCGCTCATTATCAGAGAGACAGGCACAGAACGACTTCCAGGAGTGCCAAGTGAAGGCTTCCCGAGTGTCCCTAAGAGCCTTGCACGCTTCGCTTCTTCGTCAGGAGGAGAAGGAGGAGGAAGAGGAGGGATGAGAGTTAGAAAGACGAAAAAAAATACATGTTACTTGTACGAAAGTTGATGAAAAGCGAGGAATGAAAAGAAAAGAGGAGAAAGAAGAGCAGGAAGGATGACAAAAATTACGTTACCAGTACAGGAAATTTTGAAGAAGTGAGAAATGAAAGGAAAAAAAGAAGAAAAGAATGGGAGGAGTAGGAGTTAGAGGCGGAAATTAAAATTATGTTATTCCAAGGAAACTTGAGGAAAAATTATGGAAAACTTTGAGAAATAGAGAGGAGAAAAGAAAAAAAAGGTAAGAGGGCAGGATAACATTATTGGAGGAGGAGGAGGAGAAGGAGGAAAAAGAAGAGCAGGAATTAAAGAGACGAAAATAAAATCACATTTGTCGTAAGATAAAGCAAAAAGATGGAGTGAGGAATGAAAATAAAAAGCCAAAAATTGAGTAAAGGCCGCGAAGAAGAAGAAAAGGAAGGAAAGAAGAGAGAACGAAGGATGAAAGGTGAAAAATGGACGAAAGATTATGGAAAAAAAGTGAGAAATGAATAGAAAAGAGGAACGGAGTAAAAGTGATGACGAAAAGAAGGAAAGTAGGGAAGGAAAGAAAGGAAGGAGGACAGTATTATACTATTGGAGTAAATGGAGGAAAGGTTGAGGGAGAGATACCTCACTCTTACCCTTTTCCTCCATCTCTTCACTCCTTACTCCACTTCTCATAAGCTCACTCCATCGCCAAGTAATGTTATTGTTTATTTACCTGTGTGTCTGTACGTTTGTATGTCTGTTTTGTGGTTTTTCTTAATCTCGTGTGAGCGTTTGTTTTGACCGGCACCACGTATCGTCACCAAGGAACACAAAAGAAGAACAACAAACAGCTGATGTTGTTTGTCGTCAGCTGCACTACATTATCTGGTCGAAAGTAAGAGATGTAGAGTTGTAAAGGTGAAGTGTTACTCTCTCTCTCTCTCTCTCTCTCTCTCTCTCTCTCTCTCTCTCTCTCTCTCTCTCTCTCTCTCTCCTTTTCTCCCTCAAATTAACATGCACGTGTGTATCGTATGTACATAGTTTAATATAAACACACATGGTATTTACGTACACACACACACACACACACACACACACACACACACACACACACACACACACACACACACACACACACACACACACACACACACACACACACACACACACACACACACACACACACACACACACACACACACACACACACACACACACACACACACACACACACACACACACACACACACTTTAGCATAACTCTTAATAACTCTGAGGGACCTGACAATCCAGTGGGCCTTTCGTTTTCTTTTCATTTTTGTTGCCTTTGGCCAGTCTCCTCTTGCGTAAAACACAAACACACACACACACACACACACACACACACACACACACACACACACACACACACACACACACACACACACACACACACACACACACACACACACACACACACACACACACACACAGAATGAGGAATTAGAAAAAGAAAGAATACAAACACAGGAAAACAAAAGAAGACACAAATAAGAGTAGGAGGAGAAGGAACAGAACGAGATAGACGTAAGAGAAGATGATCACGTACCTCAGATCATTAAGAAGATCCCACATAACAATGGCTTTCTCTCACTGACCAGCACCGGTGAGGGACAGGTAGGAGTGCATGTGTTTACCTTCGGCCTTGATCAACAGGTAAGACCGTGCTAGTATCAGTACAAGGAGCAGTGTACAGTGGGGACAAGTTGCGCGTGTTTGAGGGGGGAAGTGTGTCTTGATTTAGAGATATGAGTGAAGTACGCTCTCTCTCTCTCTCTCTCTCTCTCTCTCTCTCTCTCTCTCTCTCTCTCTCTCTCTCTCTCTCTCTCGATAAAATCTTCCTCTTCTTTTGATAAAATATACAAATCTCTTGCTTCTAGTTTCCCGTTTTCTTTATGTCTTCTCTTACAAAAACAGTTTACACTTTTTTTTGTTCCTTACAAGCTCTTTTTTAAGTCTTCTCTTTGGCCTTTTATCTGTGTTTCTAGGGTCTTTCTAGGAGTTTACATATCTTTTTATTATTTTTCAGGGCTTTGTTGGTGTTTTTGTGTTTGCGGGTCTTCTCCTGGTGTTATTGGAAGTCTTTTTCCTTGTGTTCCGGGTGTCGTCGGGTTTTTTTTCCGATTTCTCTTGATCTTTCAGGGTCTATTTAATCCTTGTTCGGGTCTTTCTTATGTTCTTTTGGATCTTTTGGATCTTATTAATATAATTTCCAGGTCTTTCTGGGTATTTTCAGGTCTTTGCAATTCGTTTCTGGTGTCATCTATCTCTTTTCAGGTCTTTTCAGGTCTCTTCGGGTTTTTTCATATCTTTTCTGGTCCTCTTTAGTCTTACCTCATCTTTTTCCGGGTGGCATTACGGTGTTTCGTGACGGTTCGGCCAGCAAATGCTACATAGCGAGAGTAGCGGCGAGGGCGTCTAGGTGCTGAAAGGATCTCTTTGTCTTCAGCTGAGAGGCCCGACTTGGCTGAGGGGGAGGAGAGGAGAGAGAGCAGGGAGAGGGAATGAATGAATGGAGGTGTAGGGTGGTAAGAGGCTGAGATGGTGAGGAGGTACTGCCGGGAACACCTTACTGGGAGTGGGAGAAAGGGAGAGGAAGGTGTACGGTAGAGGTGAGGAGGGATTGAACGATGGAATATCTAAGGGAGAGTCTGTAATAATGTTTGGAGTTGTCTAAGGTCTCTGTGTTTGGAGGGAAAGGAGGAGGTAATGGATTTAAGAGTTATATAAGACCGAGTTGTTTGAACGAGAAGGAGGAGTAAGAAGAGGAAGAGGAAGAGAAAAGGCCTGTTTATTTAGCAGTGCGAAAGGAGGATGTAACCTGAAAGACGAAAGGAGACGAAAGACAGGAGAGAGAAAAAAAAACACCATTTATCATAACAATGAAAATACAGAAAGACGCAACAGAGAAACAAGAGACAAAGAAGAGAAGAAAGAGAAGAGAGAAAAAAAAACTTTATCTTTGAAATAATAATGGGGAACAGGAGAAACGATGAGAAGGAACAGAAGAGTGAAAGAATTCTTATCCTAGCAATGAGGAAGAGAAACAAAAAAAACGAAAACAAAAGAGAATGAAAGAAACAAAACTCAATCATAGCAGAGAAAAACAAGAGGAAAAGGAGTGAAATAAAAGCCTTAATTCATTCAACTGTAAAAACAGGGAACTAAAACAAATAAAAAAGTTAAAGAGAGATGAGAGAAAGCAACACACATACACAAACACACACACCACAAAAAAACATAAAATATACACATCCCAGCGAGGCAGTGGCGTAGTGGATAAGGTGGTGAGCGTGGGATCGGGCAGACGTCCACGCGTAGGTTCGAATCCCACCACGTACCGTCCTGAAACTATGCCATTTGTCGAGTGGTTTAAAGTTACCTACATGTCATCATGATACCCAGGTTCTAGATGGTTACACCAAAGATGCGCTTGGGTGGTGATATGGGCCCAAATGTGAGAACCACTATCAATAAAATTGCCTGCGTCACTAATGGGTGGAAGCTGAGCAGTGCTTCCTATACTCTTCAAGTAAAACCTACAGACGCTTTAAGCCACAGCATTAAATAAATAAATAAGTAACTAAAAAAAATACACCCACACAAACTCAACCACACAGATTATTTTCAAGCCACACAGACGATTAACTGGGTTCTCAGGGCTGCTTCTCTTAATGATTTACAAATTTTCTTAATCTGTCTGGAATCGTAAAAAAAAATCAAAAAATTCTTAAAAACCTTTTGAAACGTAGGTAGTCTTCTTTTAGAATGTCTCTCCTGTTGATAATCAAGAAATCTTGTTACTCTCTCACTAGAATAACAAAAACACCTGTAAAAACCTGTGAAACTTCAAGTAAAGCCATTTGAACCTAAGTAGCATGGTTTTTACGACTAACTGATATGTTAGAAATGTAGAAATCGTGTTAGTCTGTCCCTGGAACTATAAAAACACCCTTAAAATCCTATGCTACTTCAACTAGAGCCTATTGAAAGTCACAGAGGTGCGGCGCAAGGTTTCAAAATATGGGTCTTACTTATCCTTCTGCTGAGGACTCTATAGGGAAGACTGAAGCCCAAAGTGTACTGCTGAAGGAACACGAGAGGAGGTTAGCAACAAGAGTAGAGGCGCAGGAGGTCCATTCAAGTGAGGGAAGCCGAGGGAGGAAGGGTATGGTATGGCTTCCTCCCCAACCATGAAGCTAACCAACGCAAGCCAGTCATACAGTCAAGCCCAGTCAAGCCAAGTCAAACCAAGCAAAGTCAGTTTCGTTTCCTCCTTTGTGTTAAAAAGTGAGTCGGTTTATTCCCAGGAACGCGACGTGACTGAGGTGGAGGAGGAGGAGGAGAAGCGGCATTACTCAAGGGCGTTGTGGGACTTCCTCGCACAGATGACGTGTGTGTGTGTGTGTGTGTGTGTGTGTGTGTGTGTGTGTGTGTGTGTGTGTGTGTGTGTGTGTGTGTGTGTGTGTGTGTGTGTGTGTGTGTGTGTGTGTGTGTGTGTGTGTGTGTGTGTGTGTGTGTGTGTATCTTTAAAACTGTGAACTAATTTCTCTCTCTCTCTCTCTCTCTCTCTCTCTCTCTCTCTCTCTCTCTCTCTCTCTCTCTCTCTCTCTCATCTCTCTCTCCCATTTCCTTACCTATAACCTCCATATTTCATCCATCCGTCCACACACTGCTCTCTCTCTCCTCCCTGTCTCCTTTTCCACTAAGAGATTTGAGCACTCCTCTTAACCTCACTCCATAACCCACGTGTCGTTCAGGCTAAATATACTGCAAGAACTATACCCTTGTGTGGATCAGAACAGAAGCAGCTTAGCATGGTCTGCTGGCGAGGTGAAGCCATTAGGAGAACAACACGAAACGGGAGAGGGTCGATCTAGCAGAGGGGCGAAAAATGAGGCTGAAAGTGGGTGGGTCCTGCAACACTAACGCGAGGAGAAAAATTATGCAGTGTTTTTTTTGTGAGGATGATGGAAGTAGAGGGAGAATGAAGTGGTATATAAGAGAGACAATGAATAATTAGGTAGGTACAAGGAAAATGAATTGGATATGGAGATAAAACAGCGAAGGAAGTACTACCTAAAGGGAAAATGAAGTGATATTTGAGAGAAGCAGCGAAAGAAATAATGAATAAATGAAGTAAAAAAAAATAGTACTGAAAATATATCCGAAAAAGCCAGCAAATCTTTTTTACTACCACCACCACCACCACCACCACCACCACCGTCACCACCACCAGCACCACCAATTACATTTAGGG
>NC_059284.1:418467-420967 GCF_017591435.1 Portunus trituberculatus
GGAATGATATAATGTTATAGCGATGCAGTTTGACAGGAGTGAGTGAATTTATTAAAAGGATTGATAATCATTCACTAATGGATACTAATGTCAGAACCCATTGTTATAATTTTGGACGCATGTAGCATCTCAAGGGATAACAGACATTACAATATAAGTATGTCAGTGTGCTTGAATTGCAATAGGAAGGAAAATATTTACCAAGGGGCAGTTTTATCATAAAGTCTTCCAGTATTGCAGATCTAAAATACCGTGGCTAAGTATCATGATATTGCACCTCTAAAATCCTCTACCTCTTTGGAAATGACAGGATATCATAACAAATTTGTTTTTCTAGTTAGTTAAGAGGAGAATGGCCTAGATGGGCAGCTGTCGTAACTATCTCTCAGTATTCAAATTTTTTAGAACTATAATACCGTAACACTTTGGAAATTATAAGAATGTAGTAGTGAACGCGAACGATTACAATACAAAAAGACTTTTTATAATGGGTAACTGTACATTTTCCACATTTACAATACTGTACATTGCTGTTTCAGAAGGACGGGATGCTATTACGTAGGTTAGTAGAAGAATGAGCCATTACAGTAAGAAGGAAAATATTATCTAATGACAAACTGCGGTTAATCATTGTATACTATTTAGTACAGTGGTAATGCGCTAGCCTGGTATTATTAAGGTCTGCAGATCGAGATCCGCTCGGGCTCGTGAGTTTAAGCTGTTTACTGAGAGGTTATTGCTGCAGTTGGAGCGCCACATTGGGGAGTTTGGTTCATCTGGTTAACGTTCTCAGATGTGATGGATACCGGAACTAAAACCAATGAACTTTAACGAATACTTTTCTTAATTCATAATTTCATAAATTTATAGTTTTTTTTTCAGTTTCAAAAAATGTCGGGAATATCATAAAGTAGTGAGCACGAAGGTGAAAAGTTCGGTGATGGGTAGTTATGCTGTCATATAAGAAACAAAACTTGGCACACTTTTAGTAATAACAAGCGCATTTTAACATATATGTGGTTTTGAAGTGCACAAATAACATGAACTTCACAGAAAAGGTAGATTCCAAACTGTCCCCGGGAGCAATTTTGATAGTGGGATCCCAGCGATTTGGCACGACACCATTTTAGAACCCAAATAGCTTCAAATCAGGGAACATTGCATCTGGCACCACTGAACGGGACAGGGACGAGACAGGAAGGAAAGGACTCAGACTCAGACTGTGCTATTCGTTACTGCGAAGAGTGAAGTGATGGTGGTCTTGTGGTACTGCGGTGGCAATGATCAAGAATCATGAATGAGCTAATAAGATCTAGTAACTTAAATTACAAAGATCAAAGCTTCTCTCTCTCTCTCTCTCTCTCTCTTTTTTCTTTTTTATTTATACCATGTGAACTCTTCACGGGAATTTCTGGGCTAAAGGGGATACTTTATTGGGTACCTCCTATCTGAAAGCCCACCCGCTAGGAAACTGTTGCCCAGAGTGAGGAAGCCCAACCTACACTCGGACCGTGGACAAGATTCGAACCCGTGCGCTTGGAGACCCCTCGGACCCCAAAGCACGCATGGTTCTCTCTCTTTCTCTCAGTCTCTCTCTCTCTCTCTCTCTCTCTCTCTCTCTGATAATATTTGTTAATAAGTTGTTCTCCAAGCAGTCTGTCGTTCTTTGTATTGTTGTTCTAGTGATATGAATTTTTTCATACGGAATAAAGGGTTGATTAGTTAGGAGGAGGTTGCGCCTAATGGAAATGGTAGCTCAGTAATAACAATAGGTACTGGGTTTACTATTATTCAGTTTATTCCAATTGTTTCCTCTTTTATTCTAACGAAGTGTATTTTGAAACCTAACCCAGTGTGTTTTATCCTTATTTTGTGTGATCCATCGTGTTTCTTATGTCCCAGCGTTTTATAAGTTTCACCTCATGTATTTAAGTCTAACTCTGTATTTCAGTCTAACCCAGTGTATTCTGATCTAGCCCAGTGTATTTCAAACCTTAACTTTGTCTAACCTTGTCAAACTCAAATCCTTTATGTTTATATCTCATCTCAAGCTTTATCTAACTTGATTCTACTTTATCTAACTTGAACTAGTTCCACCAAACGTTACCCAACTTCATCCTACCCGACTTGACTAGATATTAACAGACTTGACCAAAGCTTATCTAACTTGACGTAACTTAACCTAACGATCAAACTTTATTAGACTTGACCATACTTAACTCTACCTCACTTGATCAAACTTTACTTAATTCGACCGAACATTACATAACTAGAACTTATCTTACCAAAAGTGACCAAACTTCAACTTGACGTTACCTTACCTAACTTCATAACCAAGCTTTTACTTACTTAACATAACTAAATAATCCATCCGAATTTCCAAGTTATAATATCTGTAGCTCTTGAAAATCAGTCATTATGAGAGTGTGAAGCATTTGAAAATATTGTTCTTAACAACATTTTACTGTTGTATCACACTCAGCCTCTGTTGACAGTCACC
>NC_059284.1:425967-430967 GCF_017591435.1 Portunus trituberculatus
GTAGTAGGATAATAGAAGCAATGAAAGCATGGTGGGATTGAATGCGTGATAACGGTGAAAGGGTGATGGCGCAGCTAAGGCGATGTAGAGGCTGACTTCACCCTTCCTCACGTCGCTGTACGGAATACTGCCAGATTTTTACGAAGAGACGTGCAGGCTAGAAAAGTACACGGCTGTCATCGCGGGACACAGAAAACGCACAGCAGGAGGTGGAATCTTAATGAGGAGGAGAGGGAGTGGCGGGAGGAGTGGAGGAGAGGGAGGAACGCGGCGTTGTTACTGGCGACACAAGCAGCAGAAAAAAAAGTGTGATGTTTATTTTCGTTTCCATCTTTCTTCCGAGAGTTACTTATGAGTGTTCCTTGTGTTTCAGGATTCTAGGTGAGGAGGAGCAAAGTGATGTTTCCAGGAGGGCCCCTTCCGACAGGGACCCGCGAGTGAGGGAAAGCCGAGCCGCGGGCGTGGCGTGGCGCACAGTGTCTGTCCCTCCACTCGCCGCTCGCCAGGTGTTGGCGCCGCGCAAATGTCAGCTGCGTGAGGTGTGACAGCGTGTGGAGGAGACAATGTTGATCCGGGCAGTGCCGCAGCCTGCAGCGCCAAGCCACCGACCCGCGACCATCATTTGACTCCCGCCTGTGAAAACTCACGACACTTTGTGAAAACTGAAACTAAAGTCCTGCGTCAAATGTGTGCAATAGTGTAGTGAGGAAATATTGAGGAGCGGCAGCGTGACCTACACGGCCGTGTTAGAGTGTGTGTGCGTGTGTGAGTGCGTGTAGGAGTGGTGGTCGCCGCGCTCCCCGCCGCCGCCCCCCCTCGCCACCTCCCGCCTCCTGGCCTGGCACCCGGCTGTGGTACCCGGCACCGCAGGTCGGCGTGAGGGGCGCCGGCAGGAGGGCAGGCATGGCTCGGTGACGGGGACGTGACGCAGCGAGGGCACCGCTCCGGCAGGAGGCGGCGGCACGATGAGCAGCAGCAGCATGGCCGCGGCGGCGCCCGACGTAGAGATGCGGGTGTCGAGGGTGCTATTCACCATGCGGTGGCGCCTCATGAGCCAAATCCTGCTGGCGCTCCCCGTCGTGGGCATGTTCATCTGCCTCATCACCTCCATCATCTTCCACTCCGACCACATCAACAACACGATATGCAAGGTGAGTGCCGCGCTGTTCTTGCCGCCACACTGCTGCTATATACTGCTGCCACACGCTCTACTACCACCACCGCCTCCGTCTGGCAGGTGCTGGGCTACGGAAGCCTTCCAACTTGCCATTACTGAAGCCTGATGCCACACGACTCAATATGATAGATTAACCACACGTCTTGTCATCACTGATCCTTCACACCTTATCATTCTCCTTCACATCCCATTACACCGTTACACTCCCAAGGCACTGTACTCATTACACTCACTACACACATCCTTTGCTCCTTCATATCCCACTCAGCAGAACAACAAAACAACGATAACAACACGTGGGTAACTCTTTGGATGCTGCAAACACGGAGAGGGGATGATAGTTTTCCTAGTATTTCCTTTCCCTTGAGTGGATGCCTGGTGAGGGAGGGTGGGCGTGTTTGCTGGTGGGCGCGGCGAGGGGCTGACACCATCACCACCACCACCACCACCATCACCACCACCACCACCACCACCACCACCACCTGCTGTTCGTGATCGATTGAGTTAGTAATTCGAGGCAAACAAATATCTCGCAGGCAACAACAAGCAGATATATTTCCCTCTTCTCTCATTCTCCAGTTCACGCTCCTCTTCTTCATCTCTTTCTCCCTTTCTTTCCCAGTCTCTTTGCTCTCCTTCTCCACTATCTTTTGCCCTTATATCCTCACATTTCTCCCCTTCATCCATTCTTTCCTTTCTCTCTCTCTCTCTCTCTCTCTCTCTCTCTCTCTCTCTCTCTCTCTCTCTCTCTCTCTCTCTCTCTCTCTCTCTCTCTTCTACCTCCTGTCTCTATTTCCTTTCTGCCTTCCCTCTCTTTCCCTTTTTTGCAATTCTTTCTTCTCTTATCTTTTCTCTCCTTTACTCCTTTTCTTGTCCCTCCCTTTCTCCAAATTACTCTCCTTTTATCTCTCTCTTCCTCCTCTTTTGCTCCTTGTTTCCTATCTCTCCTTTCTCTTATCTTTTTCTTTCGTTTCTCTTTCTCTTTTGTCTCTTTTGTTCCATTCCCCTCTTCCATATTTGTTTATCTTTCCCTTTCCTTTCCTTTCCCATTCCCCTCCTCTCCTTCCTTTCCTCCCTTACCTATTTTCATTTTTCTTTCTACTCCATTTTCTTCCCTTGTTTGTGTCTTCTTCCCCTCTTCTTTGTTTTCTCTTATCATATCCTATCCTCTATTGCTTCCTTCCTCCCTCCCTTCCTCCTCACAATGAGACAAGGAGAGAAACATGTTCTGATCTTTCTCTCCCCGCCTCCTTCACCTCCCTCATATCCTTCCTACCTGCTCCACTTCCTATCCATTTTTTTCATCTTTTCTCCACCACCTCACTTTTCTCATCTCCTTACCTTGTCCAACTCTGATATGCATACAGTCGTCCCCACCTGTCACTTCCAACAGTTTTCAGCCTCACTATTCCCCGTCACTCATCCTGTCCCCGTCAATCCGTTTCATCTGTCAACATGTATGTACTCATTACTCACCATCCAGTCAGTATCTTGATGGTGTGCCTCAGTACACAGTGAGCTACTGTACAGTGTTCTAAAGTAAATGAAGGAGAGAAGAGACATATTTTCTCTAGTACACAGTTTATGGAGTAAAATGAAGGTAGATTTTTTCGTTTTATGAATTATCCCAGCTTGATTTATGTTGTAGAAGTGTTCTTAATATGTCATTAGAGCCATAGAAACACTAAAAAGCCATATAACTTCAACATAAGTTTTTTTTTTTTAAACAAGTGGAGGTGCGGGAAGAAATGTTTCAGAATACAATTTTAAGTGGGAATAAGGTTGGGTATCATACAGCAGATCCTCCCAGCAGAAGCCGAATCTTACTGCATCTAAGCAACACGAACGGCCAGTTTGTATGTGTATGAATACGTTGACAAGGAATAGAGGAAAAGAGTATGTTTAAAGATACAGTGCCGGCCTTGTTATAGTCTTTTCTATACTCGTATATTCATCAGTTTAATGCCTCAAAATTCACTGTGCGTATATAATTTAAGAATTATGTTGTATTTCAGAAATGAATTAAGTAAATCAATCACTTTTTGCCAAATACGTAGAAAGCTGAACAAAAGAGCGTCAGTGGAGTGTTTGGTGAGCGTTTGGTGAGTTGTTCGTGAGCAGCTGGCAGCCGGTGCGAATGGTGAATGGAGGAACATGACGCTTTGCCAGAGATAGATAGAAAGAAAGAAAGAAAGAAAGAAAGAAAGATAGATAGATAGATAGATAGATACACACATATATATATATATATATATATATATATATATATATATATATATATATATATATATATATATATATATATAGAGAGAGAGAGAGAGAGAGAGAGAGAGAGAGAGAGAGAGAGAGAGAGTTTGTGGTACAGTATCTCTGCAGTTTATCGTTAGAGGGAAAAGGTTAATGGTTAGTGAAAACAGGGAATGTGTGTGTGTGTGTGTGTGTGGGGGGCAGTGGGGGGAAAGGGTTAGTAGTAGTAGTAGTAGTAGTAGTAGTAGTAGTAGTAGTAGTAGTAGTAGTAGTAGTAGAAATAGGAGACGGGTGACTAAAGCATTATCGATCGACGAACTGCAAACTCCTCCTCCTCCTCCTCCTCCTCCTCCTCCTCCTCCTCCTCCTCCTCCTCCTCCTCCTCCTCCTCCTGCTGCTGTTGCCGCGGCCTGGGAGACAACTGGGAGATCAATAGAGAGAAATTGATCACCGGACATTTCATGCTGAGTTGGCGATTATTCACATTTGTTCCATTAGTTCCATTACATTTCTTTACCTTGAGTCATTTGTTGTGTTCAAAGGAAATAGACAAATGAGGGAGAGTCTTGTGCAACGATTGTGAGGTGAGAAGTAAAGGAATAGAAGTTTAAAGAGAGTGAGAGTAAGTATGTGAGAGTTTACAGTGAACTGGTAACACACAGACATTGACTTATATTCTCTCTCTCTCTCTCTCTCTCTCTCTCTCTCTCTCTCTCTCTCTCTCTCTCTCTCTCTCTCTCTCTCTCTCTCTCTCTCTTTCACATACACACAGTAACCATATTATCATCTTTTCTCCTTCACCTGTTCGTCCCCATCTTCTATCTCCTCCTCCTCCTCCTCCTCCTCCTCCTCCTCCTCCTCCTCCTCCTCCTCCATGCGTTATTCTTCCCCGTCGTCTTTCCTCTTTCTCCTCCACACCATAACTCCATGCAGGGAATGACTTAAGGTAATCTAAGGCCGCGAACGCCTCTCAGTTCTAACGTGTAATGGACTTCGTGGTAAATTATGGTGGCGTTGTGCAGGGCAGAAATTTGCAACCAACTCTGTTCACACACACACACACACACACACACACACACACACACACACACACACACACACACACACACACACACACACACACACACACACACACACACACACACACGGTAGTAAAGGCTTGTTACCTTAGTTTACCAGGGTTTACGTTCCCTAAGGATTCTACAAGCGAGATTCTAATGACGCGTCTGTTTCTTTAAGTTCAATTTGGAAATTCCAGGAAGGGACCGAATCTGGTTAGCATGGAGTGGCATTATCAACACTCAGAATCCTTATCACAGCTTCTAAAGGATCAGGAGATTGAGGATTAGTGCTACCAAGCCTTCCTATCTTAGTTACGTAATACTAAAAGGGAAGCTGCAGGAAGTCATCATTTATACTCGTATAAGACAGATCTGCGTATTTCAGCTTTTCCATACTCTATAGTTAACTCTTTGGCTGTTTTTGAGAGCACATCTTTTGGTTTTGTATCACAGTAAAAGTAGATGATTTCATTGGTGAAAATAATAAAAAAAAAACTGAAGCTATAGGAACTGAA
>NC_059284.1:435967-460967 GCF_017591435.1 Portunus trituberculatus
CACACATACATATATAAAGATAGACACACAGACAAAAAGGTAGGCACGAGACAGAAAGGGAGGCAGACAGATAAATAGACAAAGAGATAGATAGAGGATATAATACAAGATGCACACAGTGCCAAAAGAGTGCCAGAGATAACTAGATAGAATACCAGAGTGAGTAATAGAGTTCTACGGAGTGCCACAGTAGCAGCGGATGCCAGGAGTGTTAGTTTGTGCCAAATGATAGCAGAGAGCAAGAAAGAGTGCCAGAAAGTACTACAGTTTTTAAAGATTAACACAGGAAAATATACTTAAGTGCCAAAAAGTACAATTGAAATTTAGAAAGTAACAGAGCTTACAAAGTGTCACGGAGGAATCAAAAGTGAGAAGAACGAACGAGATATGAAAGAGTGGCACTAAGATGGAAGAAAATGTCACATATAGAAAGTTTGAGAGAATATCTAGGAGCGGAAACAGAGAGGAAATAAAAGTACAACAAAGAAATATAAATGACAGGAAGTCTAAGAAAAGTCAAAAGAAAATTGCACAGAAAAACAAAACACGAAACTTGTAGTAATTTCATAAGAAACTGCCAAGGAAGTACCAGAAACATCCAAACACTACTATATTAGAATTCCCTAAAATTTAAATCAGCACCACACGTTTTCTTTCACTTAATCAGACTCTCAGACGCTGTGATTACGCAGCAGACATGTTTACCTCACAATATTTTCTCATTCTCTTTCTCTCCTCACCACACGGACTTTTCACTCGAGTCTTTGTGGGTTGGTGAGGGGGAATGAAAAGCGGGAAGCAGCAGCACTCTTCCTATTGGTGACTCGTGGTGTGGTTACAGCTTATCCCACATCAAAGGCGGCGATGAGTGACGGTATAGTAATGGGACGGTGATGAAATGGTGACGGCATGACCTAGATAGGAATTTTTTGTGTGCTAATTTACGATTTTTAAGATATAAATACTAGAAAAAGTGAACTGTTTGAATGACGGTGAGGAGCAGTGGCGGCTCGTAGCTAATATTAGTGGGGATGCTGCTCCAAAAAAATTTTAGCCCTTGTTTTGATATTTTGTAAAAGGAAACACACAGGTATAAGGGAATTTATTCAGAAACTTTATAGTATCCTAAAAGAAGAAAAAAATTTTTTAATTACTGTAATTTAAACTCACAGTTCAATCTTAATCCATTCATTTAAAATCAAAATAATTCTTATTTATATTTGTGCGAAATGAATAATTTTCTCCTTGGTACACCGTTTTTGAGTACAACACACTCGGAGTAAAAAAATAAATACAATCTTCCACCAGCGCACCAAGGTCGGCACTGCAGGAACGACAGTGCTCCCTCTCCCTCAGCCCAGCGAGCAGCCACCAGTGTGTAGATGCGCAAAGCAGCCAAACTCCACGCCGCTGGAACTGTGATATGCGCAGTTCCATACAAAGATTTTTGTATTTTCTTTTCAAACTGAGGGATGGCTACTGATATTGAGCTTAAGTATTACATATGATACAAGTATAAAGAAAGAATTAAAGAAAAAAATCATTATATTGAATATTATGGATAATATCAAGTGGAAATAAGGGGTGCTGCAGTTCTACAGTGCCGCGAGCCGCCACTCGTGAGGAGTGAAGGTATAGCGGTCGATAGTGACGAAATGGTGACGGAATGGTAACACAAAACATTAAATCACGTAGAGACAAAAAAAAAAAAAAAAGGTTCATGCTTCGTAGATTAAAGAAAAAAAAAAAGATACAAAGGAATCGACTCTCAAATAGTGATAGACGACTGGAATAGACTCAAGTAATCAAGCTGTTAGTGTTGAGACATTAGCAAACTTGAAAGAAAAGATTAGACAGAGGATATGTGGAAACAGGTAGGCATATTTGGCATAGGAACTCCCACGTATAGGTTTGATCGCTTCTTGCACTAAACCATGTATTCTTACAGGCTTATGTTTTAAATGCAAGTTATATTTACTATTTTGCGATTCACAAGTCATGAAGATTAAAAGAAAGAAGAAAAAGAACATGGATTAGTGGATAGATACTTTACTTTACTTTTTATATAGAAAGATTGAGAATAATGAAGAGTTTGGACAGGAGAAGTAAAGAAGAGAGTGGAAGAAAGTAGCAGATTAAAGCTTGTGGCCTGACTATAGGTGCAAGTGCCCTGCTTCCGTCAACAGCAGTGATAGTTTCTTACAGCTTCCCTTATCTTCTTATGGTCTTATGTCCTTAAATAAAAATTATCCATTAGTAATTTACGATTCCCAGGTCACGAAGATTAAAAAAGAAAATGGATTAGTGGATTAGTGGATATTTATAAGAACTCTGATGTCGTAAATAGAAAAGTGACGCAAGGAATGATGCAGGAAAAGTGAAGATTAAGATTCCGAGGGCGATCTGTGCTGATGAGGCGAGGGAGAGGTAAAGACTTAAGGAATTCTGCTGCATAATGCTAAAATCCAAGAGTCATTTGGGATTTATATAGAACGTGATATATTTATGCGCGGTCTGAGGACTGACTGTTACGTTGAAAAGACATTTACGATTTCGAAAGCGATCTAAGTGGACGAGGCTTAAGAGACGGATGGTGTGGAGGAAACTTTTGCTGTATTACTAATCTAAGTAATGTCGAGAGAGAGAGAGAGAGAGAGAGAGAGAGAGAGAGAGAGAGAGAGAGAGAGAGAGAGAGAGAGAGAGAGAGAGAGAGAGAGAGAGAGAAATATGCTTGAATCGCTAAATGTTGATCAGAAAGGTAGCGAAAAAAAACACTTAAATAAAAGAAATGAACTAATAAGTGCTAAAAAAAGAGGAGAGAAAAAATCTGAAGTCACTAGAACTTATTGTAATGACAGAGAGGTGAAAAGGGAAAAAGAAATGCAGGGTAAGACAAAAAGAAAATGACAAACAAACGCATGGATGTTAAAAAGTCTTGAGTCAACAGAACATATCGTAACAAAAAGCAAAGAAAACTAAATAGATAAATAAAAGCTAAAAGCAAAAATATAAATAAACAAATGAGAAAAAAACGTGAAAAGCCTAGAGTCACCTAAATCGATCGTAGGTAATTACAGGAAACTGACGAAAAGATAGAAAAACAAAGATATTACCAAATAAATCCTATAAGAGCGACCATCAATGAGTCACTGAAAGTAAAATGAAGGGGAAAAAATCAGCCAATCTTCATCTCCCCTATTCTTTTCTCCTTCCCCCTTTTTCCTCCTTCGCGTCTCTTCTTGTTCCCTTTAATGTTACTGCAGCGGAATGGCGCACTGAGGACCTCCTCTTTATCTGACGCTAACTTCCCGAGAGAGAGAGAGAGAGAGAGAGAGAGAGAGAGAGAGAGAGAGAGAGAGAGAGAGAGAGAGAGAGAGAGAGAGAGAGAGAGAGAGAGAGAGAGAGAGAGAGAGAGAGAGAGAGAGAGAGAGAGAGAGAGAGAGAGAGAGAGAGAGAGAGAGAGAGCGGAGCGAGCTCAGAGCTCATAGACCGACTTTCGGGTAGGACTGAGACAACAACACACTCCACACACTGGGAAAGCGATGCCACAACCTCTCGAGTTACATCCCTTACCTATTTACTGCTAGGTGAAGAGAGGCTACACAGCTTGCCCACTTGCCTCGCCGATTCCCGTGTGTGTGTGTGTGTGTGTGTGTGTGTGTGTGTGTGTGTGTGTGTGTGTGTGTGTGTGTATCTGAAGGAAGGGAGGGAGCTTAAAAGATGGAACAGCACCGCCTCCACACGCATTCCAGTCCATTCTAGGCTCAATGAAGGATCGACGCTCTGGACACCGGCGGGATCATGGCTGGAAGTCTGCTGGCATGTTTGGCAACCTAACCTGCCTTAATCAAGACCTATTCTGGTACTTAATCTTACTTTAAGTAATCTAACCTGCTATAAATAACATTAAAGCAATATAATTTTCCATAACTTAACCTCTTCATGTAAACTGTACATAATTAAAATCTAACCTTACCTAAACAGAAAGACCGCAATTATAAACTAACCTAACCTAACGTAACGTAACTTAACGTAACGTAACCAAGAATTCAACCTAACATACACTGGCAAAATCGACCACACGAATGTTTGAAAGCAAAAGGAAGAGGAGGAGGAGGAGGAGGTGGAGGAGGAGATACATGGGAGGTTGGGTCCGCGCTCTCCTTTACCTAACCTTCCCCTCACCACCTCTTCCTCCTCCTCCTCCTCTTGCTTCCTCAGGTAACACAGGTAGACTAGAGAAAGCTTCGGGTCTACTGGTCTTACTTATTCATCAGCCTGCCCTCACCTCTCCCTCGCTCTCTCTCTCTCTCTCTCTCTCTCTCTCTCTCTCTCTCTCTCTCTCTCTCTCTCTCTCTCTCTCTCTCTCTCTCTCTCTCTCTCTCTCTCTCTCTCTCTCTCTCTCTCTCTCTCTCTCTCTCTCTCTCTCTCTCTCTCTCTCTCTCTCTCCTACTATGGTTTCCTTTGCTAATACTCTCTATCTCTCACACTCTCTCTCTCCTCTCCTGACATTTGCATCAGAAGAGGAGGAGGAGGAGGAGGAGGAGGAGGAGGAGGAGGAGGAGGAGGAGAAGAAGAAGAAGAAGAAGAAGAAGAAGAAGAAGAAGAAGAAGAAGAAGAAGAAGAAGAAGAAGAAGAAGAAGAAGAAGAAGAAGAAGAAGAAGAAGAAGAAGAAGAAGAAGAAGAAGAAGAAGAAGAAGAAGAAGAAGAAGAAGAAGAAGAAGAAGAAGAAGAAGAAGAGAAGAGGAGGAGGAGGTGAAAAACGAAGTATATGACACCTATGAGGAAAACTGAGAACAAGTAAAACTAAATCAACTTAAAAAAAGTGATAAAGGAAAAGAGAAAGAGAGAAAGAACAAAATAAGAGATGAAAAGAGTGATAAAAAGACGAAGAAAAATGACAAGGAAGAAAAAAAAAGCGATAAGAACACAACACAAAAATATTGAAAATCCACAAAAAAAATGAGAGAGAGAGAGAGAGAGAGAGAGAGAGAGAGAGAGAGAGAGAGAGAGATATGAGGGGAGTGGGGGACGGTACAAGTTACGGTCATTTAAACAGCTAGGTAAAATCCCCCCCTCCCTCCCTGACGAACCTCACCTGGCCTTTACCTGGGCAGTTCTGGGGTGATGTGGCTCATATACAGGTTAATGACGGGTGACAGGCTCGTCTCTCAGGTAAACAGGCGTGAGTGATGCGATAAGGACAGTTTCTTAGAGTTTTATGATGTTTTCAGTGTTTTTAATGATTTCTATGTTGAAATTTACTTTTTTGGTTATCTTGCATGGTTTTGTTTGTGTCTTAAACTTATTTCTTATTTTTTGAGAAATTTTAGTGATTTCTTTAGCGTTTTGTGGTATGAGAATATTTTGGTGATTTCGTTGGTGTTTTGGGACATTTTCAAGCTCATTTTCAGTGTCTTGTTACTTTTATATTATATTTACGGTTACTTTGAGTGTTTGAGAAGTTTTCTGGTGCTCTTCTGAGTTTATTTGTATTTTTTTTTTTTAGTTATTTTGGACACATCTGTAGAGTTTAAGGTAATTTTTAGATTCACTTTGAGGTTCTATTTCTATTATTTTCTGGTGTTTTCTTGTCTTATTTTGCTTTTTATTAATTGAAATTTAGAAAATTAGGTTGTTTTCTTATTTTCATGGAATGTATTGAAGCAGAAAGAGGAGGAGAAGGAGGAGGAGGAGGAGGAATAAGATCAAAAGAAATATGGGCTTATTTTTTCTCTCTCTCTCTCTCTCTCTCTCTCTCTCTCTCTCTCTCTCTCTGGCAGAATTTGCATTACAATCGTGTAAGACAAGCACGTGGGATGAAAAAGACGAAATGTTTTGTTTGCTGATCATTCATAACACGAAATTTCATTACTTTATATGCATGACAAGAGGAGTGGAGGTGGAAGAGGAGGAGGAGGAGGAGGAGGAGGAGGAGGAGGAAAGCGTGATTCTCTTTCTCTCTTTATATCTATATTCAGATTCAGCTTCAGTTTTTGCGTCAGAAAGTTACACACAAAAATATAGAAAAACACTCAACAAACAACAACAACAACAACAACAACAACAGCAATAGTAGTAGTAGTAGTAGTAGTAGTAGTAGTAGTAGTAGTAGTAGTAGTAGTAGTAGTAGTAGTAGTAGTAATAATAATAATAATAATAATAATAATAATAATAATAATAATAATAATAATAATAATAATAATGATGATGATAATGATAATGATAACAATAACATTATCACTTCCTGTCCTTTTATGCTTTATCGCCTTGGTCATGTAATTCTTCATTCCTTTCCATCCATCATCTCTACAAAGTCTTTGTCAGAAAGTTCTCGCAAAAACTAAATAAATAAACAAATTAACTACTCTTACCCCTCTTACCCTTCCTTTGTGTTCCTTTAGTGTCTTTCATTGCTCTACATCATTCTATCTATCGTTCCTGTACTTGTAATATCAGCAAAAGGACAAATACTACCACCTTTTACCTCTCCTTTATGTTCCTTAGTGCTCTTCATCGCCTTCGTCAGGTAATCCCTCACTCCTCCAGCAGTTGAGACAAAGCCCAGTCCCCCAAGCCGCCTCGTTAAGCCAGGCTGAGTGACCAGTAACTTAAAGGTTGTGTCAGCCTGTCTTATCTTCCTTATCTTACCGTGGAAAGGGAGAGGAGGGAGGAGTGGGGAGGGAGGGTGGAGGAAAGGTTAACAGAATGGGAAGGAAGATGAAAGAAGAGGAGCGTGGAGGAGAATTTTAGAGAATGAGGTGATAGGGGGAAGGTTGAGAGGAAGGAGGAGGAGGACGAGGAGGAGAACTGGGGGAACTGAGATGATAAGGAGGTTGAGAGGAGGAGTTGGAAAGGAGGAGCAGAAAGAGGATGACAGTGTTTATATGAGAAGAGAAAGAGAGAGGAAGAAGGGAGAGAAATATAAGGAAAGGTGAAAGATTAGAGTAAGAGAAGTAGAGAACACAGGCCACAAAAGAGAAGAGAAAAAAGAACAACAAAAATAAAAGAGAAGAAAGAAAGAAAGTAGAAATTAAAGACAAGTCGAGGAAAAAAGAGAGTAAAAAAATAAATAAACCAGTGAAAAAGAAAATAGAAAAGAAGGAGGAAAAAGAGGAAGAAGAGGAGGAAGAGAAGGAAGGAAGAGACAAGAAATAAGAGAATTTTGGGTGAGAGGTGAAACGAAGAGTAATAAAAATGGAGGAGGAGGAAGAAGAAAAGGATGAAGACGAGGAGAGAGAAATGAAGAGGAGGAGGAGGAGGAGGAGGAGGAGGAGGAGGAACTTAGTAGTGGACGAGAGAGATGAAATAGTAATGAAAGTCTCTTGAACGCTTCTAATAGATTTTAATGGTGTGTGTGTGTGTGTGTGTGTGTGTGTGTGTGTGTGTGTGTGTGTGTGTGTGTAAGTGGGATTATTGTAAAAAAAATATGATAATGTTTAATTATTAGATGTGTTAGTATATAAATTACGAGAATTGCTTTAAGAATCGACTCAGAGGGAAAGACAAGAAGGAGGAGGAGGAGGAGGAGGAGGAGGAGGAGGAAGAGGAAGAGGAAGAGGAAGAGGAGGAGGAAGATAGATTTTGAGCACACAACCTGAGTTATTTTTCGTGCTCGCTCTCACAAAGGGCGTTCAATATTGCTGGTCCGAGAGAGGAATGGAAATTTCATTCTCTGGGTACTTGGAGAGGAAAGTGAGAGGAGGGAGAGGCGCCAGAGAGAAAATGGTAGTTGGTATACACTTTACATGAAGAGGAGGAGGAGGAGGAAGAGGAGGAGAAGGTGGAGGAGAAGGTGGAGGAGAAGGTGGTGGTGGTGGTGGTGGTAGTGGTGGTAAGACTGACTACCACAGAGAGAGAGAGAGAGAGAGAGAGAGAGAGAGAGAGAGAGAGAGGTAGTACAAATACCTTACTATGATATCCACGAAAGACAAAGAAAAAATAAAAAAAATGATTGCACTAATAACTCCTCTCTCTCTCTCTCTCTCTCTCTCTCTTCCCACGTCACGGAATTTATTTAGGCTTATGTAAAACACTTCAAGTCTTGGGGGGGGGAGAGGGAGAGGGAATGGTGAGTGGATGGAAGGGAGGGAGTGAGAGGGTCAAGGACTCTTAAGGGAGGAGAATCAGGGTCATTTTGAGGCGGGGGGAGTCTTTTAGGGGAGTCCCTTTGGGGAGACATGGGCGAGGAATGGGGATGGTGGCATGTCTACTGGGAATTATTTGTCTCACTATCTGTCTACAATTCGTCTGTAGGTCGTTCTGTGTTCTTGTCTGTCTCTGTTTCTCTTTGTCTATCTCTTTATTATATTCTTTACGTTGAAGGTGAGTTAAAAAGCATAATTTTCAGATTACATCTTTCAAAATGTCCTTTTCTTCCTTGAACTGTCTGTCTACTTGTCTATTTCTCTATTTTCCTCTTTCTGTTGATTTTTTATCATTGTCTCCATTAAAAAAGTAGTTTGCATGTAAGAAAATTGTATCCTCTGTGCAGTTGCCTGTTTATGTTTATATTTCTCTCTTTCTCTGCTTGTACATTTATTTTTCTGCACAATTAAAAAAAGAAAACGTTAAAAGTATCTCATCCCTGTCAACTCCTTCCCAAATCACATAAAACACATCTTTCTTCTACTATCAATACATCACAACCACCCTTACAATACATTTCTCCTTCTTTCTCTGCACGTACAATGATTTTTCTGCACAATTAAAAAAGAAAACGTTAAAAGTATCTCATCCCTACTAACTCCCTCCTGAAACACATAAAACACATCTTTCTTCTACTATCAATACATTACAACCAGCCCTACAACCAGCACCTATTCACCGTCTCTCACCATACACTCATCAGCTTGTAATATTCTGAGCTTCGCTGATACACCCAGTACACTCAACCCAAACTCCAGTGTTTCGCCAGCATCATGAGAGGGAGGTGTTGCAGCTGCCTTCCACGAGATAATTGCATTCCCTCGTCATCGCCAGCCACCTGTTACCGCTTCCTTTTCTTCCTCCTCCTCTTCCTCCTCCTCCTCCTCCTTCCGCTTCCCTTCCTCTTCCGTTGCTCTCCTGTTTCTCTCACTACTTAGGTGAGATACAAAAAAAAATCTCAAGATATTTTGTTATTTGTCTGTTGTATTCCTTCTCAGCTCCTCCTTCTCCTGCTTCTCCTGTGTCTCCTGTTGTATTCTATCTCTTCCATTACTAGTTCAGTAGGATAGTTATACAAACAGCTTAGTAAAGACCTCAAGATCTGTTGCTGTTTGTCTTCGTTTCTTTTTCTCCTCCTCCTCCTGCTCCGAGAAGCTACGGATAAAAGAGGATTTAATTGAGCTATTTAGAATGTTTCGCGGCTTTGATAACGTAAAGATAAACAATATACCTAATCACTGACAGAACCAACACTACTCGAAATAACCGCCATAAGATTATAGGTAAACGTTTCAGATCAAATGAAGCTGAACACCATTTCTTTAATAGAGTGGTAAATGTCTCTCACAACACAAATAGTCGATAGTAACACAATAGAAACTTTCAAACACAGGTCGGACAAGCACCTCTCATTAACCCCTCAAATAACATACCTTGCACCTGCATATAATATTTTAGTGTATTAGACAGCAACATTTCTCTTTCAACCTTCCTATCCCATCTTTGACTTTCTCTATCTCTATATTTTTCTTGTTTTCCATCCTTGAACTCTGTAGTCCTTTTGCCTTTTACTCATAGAGCCTGCAGTGGTAGCTTAGTCACACAGGCAGCCTCGTTAGGCCCAATATGGCTGTTGCTGTGAGCTCTTTTCTTTGTATTTCTTGTTTATTCCTTTCTTAAGTGACTTCTCTTCTTTCTCTCCTTTGTTGTTCAATCTCCTCCTATTGTTTGGAACTCATTATTTCATTCACTTCTTGTTTTTTTTCTTTTTGAGTCTAACTTCTGTTTCTTCTCTCACTTCCTTATCTATCTTTCTATTCCTCGTTTCTCTCTCTCTCTCTCTCTCTCTCTCTCTCTCTCTCTCTCTCTCTCTCTCTCTCTGATTTTGATCTTGATCTTGATCTTCTCCATCTTACATCCCTACCCTTGTTTCCTTTTCTTCTCCATCTCCACGACCTCCTCCAGTTCATACAGTCCACCCACACCCACATTCTCTTCCTACTCCTCTTGTTCTCATCCCTTCATCTCAGTCTTCTCTCCCTCCTCCCTCCTTCTCCTCCTCACCTTGCCAAGTCACCTGTGAAATACCTGCCTTCACCTGAGTTTTTCCCTCCTACCTGTGGATTTAACTTGAAGACGTAAAATATCAAGACAGGAAATTGGTTCTGTTGTTTTTCTAATTCATGTTTTTATTTATTTATTTTATTATTTTTTTTGGGGGGGCGGGCATATGGAAGACGTGGGAAGCAATATTTTTTTTCTCTTTCTCTGTCTTTGTATTATTTGTTTTCGTCTCTTCTTCGTCTTTTTTTATTCTTCATTATTTCCTTCTCGTTTTTTTTAATTGGTTCTGTGGTTTACATCTTTCTTTTTTTTTCTGTTCCTCCCCTTCCTTCACGTTTTATATTATTTTTTTTCTTTTACTTCTTTTCTTCTTTCTCTTCCTCCTCCTCCTCCTCTTCCTCCTCCTCCTCCGTGTTTTTTTGTTTTTTTAGATAGACATATAGAGGTCACGTGGGGTGAATAGTAGAATTTCTTTTCACTCTTTTCTGTGAAAATTCCATTTAAGTTTTACATATTGCATGTTACTTTTCCCGACTATTTTCCATGCCAACGAAAGGTGGAAGGAATGGTGGGCAGGAAAATCCTCTCCTGTGCTGTCCTGTCTCTCTTCCCTGTAGCTAGTTAGAAGTATTAACCAAGCAGCCTTGAAAGGACCAAAAGGTTTGTTGCTATTCGGCTTTCCTTGTATCCCTTTGCATTCCTCCTCCTTCCCTTATTCTTCTTACTCCAAATCTCATATTCTTCTTTCTGTTCCTCTCTCTCTTCCTCCTTGCTTCACTATTTCTCCTTATTATGTCTGCTGTTTCTCTTTCTCTTCCTCCTTTTCTCCTTTCTTTATATCACTCTTCTTCCTCTTACTTACTCCTTTATCTTGCTTTCTATACCTCTTCCTTCGGTTTTCTAAGCTCTTCACACACACACACACACACACACACACACACACACACACACACACACACACACACACACACACACACACACACACACACACACACACACACACACACACACACACACACACACACACACACACACACACACACACACACACACACACACACACACACACACACACACACACACACACACACACCCCTCCAGCACACTTTTCCTGTGCTTCCCTGCCTCCCACGCACCTCCAAGTCTCTTTCATGTCTCTCGCTTTCCTCTTTTTTTCACATACCAGCCTCCAGCCTCTTCTTAGCATCCTCGTCTTAAGCTCTCCTCCTCTCCACGCTAGATTATTAATTATTTTAGTTTTCCAGCCTGTTATTAACATCATCATTTCTCTTTTCTTGTTTTTTCTAACTCAGCTTCTTTGTTTATTATTTCTTGTTATTCAATAGTCTTTCGATGGATTAGTTTACTCGAGTATGTCTTATTTTTTTCAGTTTCATGTTGCCCTTTGCCATTGCCCCTCTTATATGAAAAACACATACTTCTAATCCTTGTTTTCTCCCCTTCTCTTGTTTATTAAGACCTCAAATGATTAATTCTTTTATTCTTTTTCTTCTACGAATTTTCAAGCGAATTACACTTGCCATCCTTTTCTCTCCCTCTCTTATCTACAACTCAAATTATCCTTCTTACCACTCTACTATCCTCCGGTGCATATGTTTAGTCTCTCAGTGTATTTTCAGCATCTTTCTCTCTTTTTTTCCTTATCTAGACCTCAAATGTTAAATTATTCTTATATAGTCATCCAATGTGAATATATTTCGTTTTCCAGCTTTTTCCCATCATCCCATTTTCTACCTCTCTCCTTATCTCCCCCTCATATGATTATATCTTACAGTCCCTCATCTTACCATCCTTCTAGATCTAGCCTTTCCTAAACTCTTTCAGAACCTTCCAAAGCTTCCCAGGACTCTCAAAACTCTTCCAGACCGGTCCAGACCCTTTGGACACTTCTAGACCTTTTTAAATCCTTTTAGACGTTTCCAAACCCTTCCAGATCCTCCAAAATCCTGCCAGACCCTTTCTGATACTTGCAGACCCTCTGAGACACCTCCAAACACTTCCAGATTCTTTCAACCCCTTCCAAACCTAAAGACACTTCCAGTTCTTTCCAGAGTCTTTCAGATCTTTCCTAATTCTTCCAAAACCTCCCAGACTATCTTGGACACTTCCAGATCCTATCAGACATTGCAAGACCCTACTAGCCCTCCCAGACAAGTTCAGATCCTTCCGGAGTGGTCCAGACCCTCCTAGACATCCCCATCTTGCCATCCACGGCAGAACCCAACCTTTATTCGTCCCTTACACTTGCACAGCCTTGCCTCGCTCCTGGGAGGCTGGAAGAGTGAAAAAGAGAGAGAATAGAGACGAAATTCCCCCTGACGCTAATGTGACTTTATTCCTAACTTGAGGGAATTAATCCAGGCAGGAAATAAAGGTAGTAAGCAAGTAGTAGTGGTAGCGGTGTTGGTGGTGATGTCAGTGGTGAAGGTGGTAGTATTAATAGTAGTAGTAGGAGGAAGACGCAACGGAGATGAAGGGGAAACATAAGGAGAAAGAGGAGGATGAAGGGTAAGAAGAGGAGAACAGTGACAGTAACAGTAGTAACATCAGCAACAATAGTAGAATCAGTAGCAGTAATAACAGTAGTAGTAGCAGTAGCAGTAGTAGCAGCAGCAGCAGCAGCACTAACAAATACAGACGACAATAGCAATAACAGCAGCAGCACGAGTACCTCAGCACGAACCAGACCAACACAACACAAAGACTTGAGGACATCGTGGCTGACATTCAAGGCTAGGTAACAAGTTCACAGGAGCGGACGCGTCAGTGGATGCTGTTAGGAGGTGAAATATGGGCAGGGAGCAGAGGAGGCTAGGGAACAGAAACTGGGATGTGGTTCGAAGGACTGAGAAGCCTGGGAGAGGCTGTGAAGGACTAGGAAAGGCTAAAAAAGGCTACGATTGGTTGGAAAATGACTGGGCGAGGCTGGATAAGGCTGAAGAAGGCTAATAGAAGCTGAGAAAGGTTGGACAAGACAAAATAAGACTGGGTATACCTAGTTGGGAAAGACTGGAAGGCGAGGGGAAAGGCTGGGAGAAGTTGGGTAAGACTGGATAAGACTGTGAAAGACAGGATAATGTTGGGGAAACTGGAAGGACTGGGAAAGACTGAGAAAGAGCTGGGAAAGGTTTGTGTGGAGTTGGAGAGGCTGGGTAAGGCTGCGTGAGAATGGGGAAGACTGGGAAAGGCTCGTAAAGGCTGGGAAACACTGGGAGAGACAGGATAAAGCTCTGATAGGAAAACCTGAAGATACAAAGAAGGGAAAGAGGAAAACAAAGGAGAATGAACGACAGTAAAGGGAGGCATATGAGAGAGAGGGAATAATGAGGAAGGGGAGGGAGAGGAAAAGAGGGCAAGGGGACGATGTTTATGCTCTCTGCCACACTGCGTTCTGTATCATGAGTTTCCACCACCACCACTATCTCCACCACTACCATCACCACCGCCACCACGACCACCCCGACCACCACCACCACCACTGCACCTTCCTGTCTTCCCCTTTAACCTTTACCACCACATCCTTTACACTTCTCCTCCTCCTCCTCCTCCTCCTCCTCCTCCTCCTCCTTTCTCCTCTTCTTTCTATTCTTCCTTCCTCTCCTTCGTGTCTTCTGATCCTTTCCTATCTTACCTTTCCCTTTTATTTCAACTTCCACCACCACCACCACCACCACCACCACCACCTCCTCCTCCTCCTCCTCCTCCTCCTCAGATGTACCTCGGAAAAAAGATAAATTTTTCGCCACACGTTTTCAAACCTTCCCTCTACACAGCAACAGCAGCAGTAGTAGTAGTAGTAGTAGTAGTAGTAGTAGTAGTAGTAGTAGTAGTAGTAGTAGTAGTAGTAGTAGTAGCAGCAGCAGCAGCAGCAGCAGCAGCAGCAGCAGGAGTACAATTTGCCTTAACTTTATCTATAGACTTTTTTTTTTCTTTTTATTTCTTCCTTTTTCTTCTTCTCTTTTTCGTCTATCCCTCTTCTCCTCCTCCTCCTCCTCCTCCTCCTCCTCCTCCTCCTCCTCCTCCTCCTCCTCCTCTTCGTTACCGGCGTGAAATGAACGTTTATTGATCTCGAGGGTAAAGTTAAGTTCTGTCTTCAGTTTTAGTGGGTCCCATCTTACTTACCCCGAGCGAGTGAGGGAGTGAGAGTGAGTGAGTGAGTAAGTGCTATTTAGGTCAGTGTTTACTCACCTGTCACTCACGCCTGTTATGATACGGGGGTCATTCAATCACAGGTGTGCCTCGTGACGGGCCAGGATTAGGATTTGGCACAGCGTACCACCACCACCACCACCACCACCACCACCACTATATCTTTCTATTATTACTACTAGCTCTCAAATAATGGTGGATAAAATGGGTTGTATATTAGTAGTGAGTTCACATTGAGGTATTAAAAAAATGATAAAAGGTGATATGTGAGTGGGGAGGGTAACAGATAGGTAAAGTGACTGCCACATATAGGTCTAATGGTTCCTTTTTACCATCTCTGTCTTATGCTCTTTCTTACTGTTTATTTTTTCCCGTCTTCATACTTTCCTATACCTATCCTACCTTTGTCTATTTAAATACTGTTCTATCTCTTTAATTTTCCCTCCTATCCATCTTTTTTCATTTTTCATTTTACCGTAATTATTCCTCTACCTTCCCTTCTTCATCCTATTCTATTCCTATCTCTTCATTCCTCTCTTATTCCTTTTGTTTCATACTCACTCTATCATCCTATGCTATCATCTCTCATCCATTCCTCAACCTTCCCTCTTTCATCCTTTCCTCTATGTATCCGTTTTCTTTCTCCCATTCCATCTTCTCCCATTTCACCCCAGCTTCCTATATCCATTCCGTGTTCTATCACTTAAACAAATATTAGATGACCTTTTCAAACCCCGCCCAGCCACTCCCAGTCCCGCCCTGCCACTCCCAGTCCCTCCCAGCCCTACCCAGCTCTATCCAGGCTCTCCCACGCCCTGCCAGTTACTCCAAATTCCTCCCAGTCCCTCCTAGTCCTTCCCAGTCACTCACAGAATCTTCCAGTCTATCTCAGTCCTTCACAGTCCCTTCCAACCCTTCTCAGTCTCTCTTTTAGTTCCTCTCAGTCTCTCCCAACTCTTCCCAGTATCCCAGTCCATACCAGTCTCCCACAGTCCTTCACGATCTCGACCAGTCCTTCCTCAGTCACTCCCAGTTTCTTCTAACCAAGCCCAGTTCCTCTCAGTTTCTTTCAGTTCTTTGCAGTCTCTCCTAGTCTTTCCCAGTGTCCCTCCTCCCCAAACATTTCCTCTTCCAAAGCGTTTTCCTCGTCCACTTTATCTTTCCCATTTTTGCGAATACTGGACCCAAGAGAAGACGAAAGAAAAGGAGATGGGGGATACAACAATGCAATTTTGAGGTTTGTCTCCGTAAAGGAAATAAATGAAGATAAAAATGAGAAGAAACCGCCGCAGAATGAGAGAGAGAGAGAGAGAGAGAGAGAGAGAGAGAGAGAGAGAGAGAGAGAGAGAGAGAGAGAGAGAGAGAGAGAGAGAGAGAGAGAGAGAGAGAGAGAGAGAGAGAGAGAGAGAGAGAGAGAGAGAGAGAGAGAGAGAGAGAGAGAGAGAGAGAGAGAGAGAGAGAGAGAGAGAGAAAGAAAGAAAGAAAGAAAGAAAGAACGAAAGAAAGAAAGAAAGAACGAAAGAGAGAGAGAGAGAGAGAGAGAGGTGCAGGGTCTGACAGATCATGTCACCTTCCCACACATGAACGAGGAGGGACATTAGACCCTGTCATCTCAGACTACCAGGAGGACAAGCTTCAGTGTCATCAGCTGGGGCTCGTGGGCAGCTCTGATCATCACGCTGTACTGACACAGCTGGAAGTGGGCGTGGCTCGGGACGAGGCCACCACCCGCACCATCTGGCTGTGGAACAAAGCAGACTGGGCTTCCTGCGCCGCGACCTGACCCACACCCCATGGGCCACTCTGCTACAGGGAGGAGCAGAGAGTGAAGCACTTGCACTCACCTCTCACCTTCTCGCCCTCCAGAGACGCCACGTCCCACACAGGAATACACCACCAGACCGACGGATCAGCCATGGTTTGGCTACCGTTGCCGTGTTGCTGCTGAGGCAAAGTATGCTGCCTGGCTCCGCTACAAGAGGAACCCGACTCGGCGCAACAAGGACTTGCATAGGGCTGCATGCAGGAGGATGGTGGTAACCAGCAAGTGGGCCTTAAAAAAGTGGGAGGAAAGCCTGCGCCGGAAACTGTGTGGCACTGGCGTAGGAAACAAAACTTGGTGGTCTCTTGTTAAGGACAAACAGGAACTGGCCACCAAGAATCCATCCCTCCCTCAGCAAGCAGGACGGTACTGTCGCCACCAGCAGTAAGGAGAGGGCACAGTTGCTGGCTTCCTTGTTTGCTGGAAAAATGAAGGTGGGGAATCCACAGCAGCCACCGCCTCAGCTGGTCCAGCAATGTGAGAAGACTGTCACCATGGTGGAGGTGACGCATCAGCAGGTGAAGCGATTATTGCGGGGGCTGGACACACAGAAAGCTACCGGCCCTGATGACATCAGCCCGCACCTGCTGAAGCGATGCTCCCAGGAACTGGCTGCCCCTCTCACCCAAGTCTTCACAACTTGTGTACGGGAAAACGTCTGGCCTTCAGTGTGGAAGGAGGCTCGAGTAGTTCCCGTACACAAAAAGCTCCAGGACGGACCCAAAAAACTACAGACCCATATCCCTGTTGTCAGTGGTGGGTAAAGTGTTTGAGAGGGTCGTGGCAGAGGTGGTGTGTAGCCATCTCAAGGACAATGCCCTCCTCTCAGACCAACAGTTTGGGTTCAGACCTGGAAGGTCAACCTCCGACCTAATGATGCTTCTCACCAGGCAGTGGCAGGACGCCCTCGACGACGGCAAGGACACTATAGTGGTTGCTTTGGACATAGCTGGAGCTTTTGATAAAGTATGGCACAACGGATTACTAGAAAAGCTTCGTGCTAAAGGCATCCAGGGTGGCTTGCTACGACTCCTGGGAAATTACCTGCAGGACAGAAGCCTCAAGGTGGTTGTCAACGGGCAAACATCTGAGTCCCTGCCTGTGGAGGCATCAGTGCCACAGGGTTCAATTCTTGGCCCACTCCTGTGGAATATCTACGTGGATGATCTTCTCCAGCTACTGCCAGGAGTCAAGGCCTATGCTGATGACTGCACCCTCTCCTATACCTATCCACGCCAGGACAGTGGGCGGGCTGCTGAGGCCATCAATCAGCAGCTACGAGTGATAGAGGAGTGGGGTGCTCGCTGGCAAGTGACATTCGCGCCGGAGAAGACACAGGCAATGGTTGTCTCTCGGTCCCCAGCCGCCATGGCAGCAATGGCAGGAAAGTTGTCTTTGGCGCTGCTGCTCTCCCACTCCAAGATGACGTCAAGATACTTGGAGTGGAGGTGGATCGAGGGCTGAGGTTTGACAGCCATGTCAAACCATTGCCAAGAAAGCCTCTCACAGGATCTCCGCTCTCAGAAGGATCGCCAGTTTCCTCGACAGGAAGGGAGACTGCTGCTGTACAAGGCACAGGTGCGGCCCCACCTTGAGTACGCAGCTCTCTCCTGGATGTCCTGTGCCGCCACACACAGAAGGAGACTGGACAGCATCCAACGCCGCGCCATACGGCTAGTAGATGCTGCAATACCACCTCACCCAGAGCCTGAGCGTCCCTTGATTCACTGGAACACCGCAGAGATGTGGCGGCGATCGTAGTGTTCCATAAGGCACAGGTGCAAAGAGTGCCACATCTGGCAGGGCTGCGTCATCCTCTGAGAGTCACCGCACGGAGCACGAGAACGGTGCTCAATGGTGGTGACGCCGTAGAGGTGCCGCGATCCCACGGGTGTCAGCATCAACGCACCTTCGCAGGACGCGTCTCCAGGATGTGGAACTTGTTCACGGCCGCGGTGCCTCACGTCCAGGAGATGAACACACACAGTGTCAAACTGATGGCACATAAGTGGAGACAGACACTGCCAACTCCTCTGACACTCTTTGTGACGTGACACTCAGTGTAGTGCAGTGCGTGAATAGTGCTAGTGAAGTGAAAAGAACAGTGCTCCATTTACATGCTGACCATCTTGTATATTATCTATTTTTAAGTCTTGTAAATATTGTAGAAAATAGATTGTAGTACCCTTAGAATAGGTAGCACACGACAGTGCGCCTTTGGGTACATGTTCTTCTGTATAAAATGGAAATAAAAAAAAAAGAGAGAGAAAGAGAGAGAGAGAACAGGATAAACAAGACACTAATACAGAGAATGAATATACATGAAGACTGAATGAGTATTGAGGAAAATTTAAGAAAGATAAACAAGATAATGATGATGAGATACGTTAAGAAAGTAGATGAGAAACACACACACACACACACACACACACACACACACACACACACACACACACACACACACACACACACACACACACACAACACACACACACACACACACACACATACATATACACACACACACACACACACACACACACACACACACACACACACACACACACATACATACACACACACACACACACACACACACACACACACACACACACACACACACACACACACACCCGGTAGCTCAGTGGTTAGAGCGCTGGCTTCATAAGCCAGAGGACCGGGGTTCGATTCCCCGGCCGGGTGGAGATATTTGGGTGTGTCTCCTTTCACGTGTAGCCCCTGTTCACCTAGCAGTGAGTAGGTACGGGATGTAAATCGAGAGTTGTGACCTTGTTGTCCCGGTGTGTGGTGTGTGCCTGGTCTCAGGCCTATCCGAAGATCGGAAATAATGAGCTCTGAGCTCGTTCCGTAGGGTAACGTCTGGCTGTCTCGTCAGAGACTGCAGTAGATCAAACAGTGAAACACACACACACGCAACAAAAGTGGTTCCGGAATTGGCAGAAATGACCTATGAGGAGAGATTAAAAGAAATAAATTTGCTTACCTTGGAACAAAGAAGAGAAAGAGGAGATTTGATACAGGTTTATAAACTGTTGAACGGTTTGGATGAAGTGGATAATGAGTAAATGATGTTGAGAGAGGAAAATTTAAATAGAACTACGAGATCGCATAGTAAAAAGATAGTCAAGGGAATATGCTTGAAGGATGTGAAGAAATCCCACAGAGATGTGTGGAGGTGTGGAATAGTTTGAGTGAGGAGGTGGTGTCAGCAAGGAGTGTGCATAGTTTTAAAGGAAAGTTGGGTGTGTAGATATGGAGACGGGGTCACACGAGTATGATACCCAGGTCCTGTAAAATTACAACTAGGTGAATACAACTAGGTGAATACTCACACACACACACACACACACACACACACACACACACACACACACACACACACACACACACACACACACACACACACACACACACACACACACACACACACACACACACACACACACACACACACACACACACACACACACACACACACACACACACACACACACACACACACACACACACACACACACACACACACACACACACACACACACACACACACACACACACACACACACACACACACACACACACACACACACACACACACACACACACACACACACACACACACACACACACATGACGCAAGGCAGATTAGGTGAAAATCTTGCATCGATCTAAACCCCCCCACCCCTTCCCCTACCCACTCATCCACCCAACCAACACACACAAGGCCGGACGACGAAAAAAGGGAGAGAAAAACACATCAGAAAAATCAAACAAATGACATCCAGATGAGGCGCACGCGAGGTCACGGTCATTCAACACGAAGCGAGGTCATTGGCCCGAAGTGTCCTGAGATTCTTAAAATATCCCTTAATGTCCTGAAATTCTTAAAGTATTCACTAAAATATGAGTAAAATCTTAAAATATTGCCAAAATCATAAAGGAACCTTGACATATTGAAAATCGTAAAATAATAAGAATATTTTTGAAAATTGTAAGGAATCCCAAAATATTGCGAAAAATAGCCCAAAAAAACTTGAAAATTTCTGTAAAATCGTAAAGAAAATCATAACATATTTCTAAATAAAAGGAAAAAGGAAAAAAAATCTTAAAATATTCCATAAAAATCAACAAAAATCATTAAAACATTGTAAACTTTACTTGAAATGTTTACAGTATTCTGTCTGAAGTGTCCTAAAACATCACTAAACATCCTTCAGCCTCCCACAGTATTCAAACATTCCGGGAAGATATTGAAACATTAGAACGTTCCTAAAAACATTAAAAAAAAAAAAAAAATCGTATATATGGTCTAACTAAAGACATTCACACACACACACACACACACACACACACACACACACACACACACACACACACACACACACACACACACACACACAGGTATCGAGTGTTGTTAGACTAAGCTAAGGTTTCCTCAGTCCATCTCCTTTACTCTCTCTCTCTCTCTCTCTCTCTCTCTCTCTCTCTCTCTCTCTCTCTCTCTCTCTCTCTCTCTCTCTCTCGCTATCTAGAGAGAATCATCATCACCGTGATATCAACATTACTATCACTATCACCATCATCATCATCATCATCATCATCAACAACAACAACAACAACAACAACAACAACAACAACAACAACAACAACAACAACAACAACAACAACAACAACAACAACAACAACAACAACAACAACAACAACACCCACATCGATCCTAACAAGAAGCAACAAAAATGAAGGATAAAAACAACATGAAAACAAACAAACAAAAAGAAAAAAAAGACAAACAAAACACGAATCTTCTCCGCCAGAACTTTTTTTTTATTTTGCTTATTTTTCCTGAGGACAAAATAAAAGAAAGAAAGGAAAAAGACAGGTTATGAGAGTGCGGTGGTAACTTTAATAAATTTCCTGTATAATCATTTCCATACTCCCTCTTCTCTCTTTTATTTCCTCCTTTATTTTTCCTTTCCTTTTAAATTAGCAGTGAAAAGGTCTAATACATTATATTGAACTCTTTTCTTTACTTCTACTCTTTATTGTATCTCATCCTACTGTTTCATCTACCTTTTCTTGTATCTCATCCTACTGTTTCATCTACTCTTTCTTGTATCTTATCTTACTGTTTCTTTCTTTTCGTAAGCTTAACTTCCTTACTCTTTCTTCTCATGTAAAGATAAAGTGTTGGAGAAGCGCAAAATACCTTTAATTTTCTTTCTCTTTACTTACTTTTCCTACTTCATCTTCCTTGTCATCTCTGTGCACCTTCTCTAGTCTTCCTCCTCATCGTACACGTAAAGCTAAGGCATAAAACATTCATAATTTTCTTCCTTAATTTCCTCATCTCTTATATTTTGCATTTTTTCCTCTCATACAGCAAGTTAGTGCACTAAATATTCTTAATTTTCTTCTTTAACTTCCCCATTTTCTTTTATTTCCCTTAATTTCCTCTGATACACGGAACTTAAAGTACTAAATATTATTGATTCTGCTCCTTCACTTCCCTATTCTCTCTCTTAGCTCGCAAATTCTTGTCTCTCCTCGGCGTTAAATTGTAGTAAATATTCTTAATTTCTTTTAACTTCCCTACCTCCTTTTCAAAGCTTTCCTTCAGTACACGTAAGAAAACCTGCTAAAGAGGTACAAAACATTCTTTACTGTCTACACATTCTTTTTTCTCTTATGTTGCAAATGTTTCCTTCTCTACACACAAGTTAACACTAATAAAGAGGTAAAAAACATTATCAATCCTCCGCCTTGACTTCATTATTTTCTCATCCTGCATTTTTTTTCCTTTTGTGTTCATAAGTTACCCTGATAAGAGGTACAAAACATTCTTAATTCTTTCCACCTTCCCTATTCTCTTATCTTGCAAACGTTTCCCTCTGTACTCGTGAGTTAACCTGCTAAAGAACCACAGAACATTATTAATCCTCCTCATCATCTTCCCTTATTCTTTTATCTTGCAAAATTTTTCCTCTGGTGTATAAATAAGATAACCAAGCCGGGAGCAATAAAATAAACAGAGGAGGATGCGCGCTCTGGTGGACACTGAGGAATGAGGAAGTGTTCGTAGGAGTAAATTTACTTCCCTCAGGGGCGTGCGCTGTACTAACAATTTCATGGTTCACTTAGGCATTCCTTCCCCTTGAGAGAAATACAGTTTGTACCCAGCCTTTCTTTGTCCTTTTTTTCCCAATATGTCTACTTTACAGTATTCTATGGTATCCTATGTTGTGCGTCATATATATATATATATATATATATATATATATATATATATATATATATATATATATATATATATATATATATATATATATATATATATATATATATATATATATATATATATATATATATATATATATATATATATATATATATATATATATAGATAGATAGATAGATAGATAGATAGATAGATAGATAGATAGATAGATAGATAGATAGATAGATATGCCATAGACAGAATTTTCCAAAGTGTGTGCCTGCTCCATGCTTTGTAGCAACAGCCGCTGCAGGTGATATAAGAATCAGAATGTCTACAACAGATAATGCAAAATCCGGTTCTATTTGTAAAAACAAGTAAATTTGAACTATTCCTAAAGGGTTTTTATCTTTTTTTTACATTTCCTTGAATTTCAACCTCTGCTTGTCCCCAATCGTGATATTTTTCTTATCCATTAAAATTCTTGACTTTTCTCTCAATACTTCCATCTTTGTAAAATCTTTCTGTAAATAGACAAATCTGGTCCCCCATCACATACCCACCAACTGCGATAGTTTATCAGGGAAACCAGAGGCGATAGACACACACTGATGTCTGACTGAAAAGTGGCTCACCAGTTGTTACACCACACAATTGTTGTGGTTTTCCCTCTTTCTCTATCCCTGGTGGCTTCTAAGGAAATAGTAGTGGCAGTAGTAGTAGTAGGAGTAGTGGTGGTGGTGGTGGTGGTAGTAATAGTATCCCTCTCGTCCTCTCATTCTTATTTACAAAGTAACTGGACATTTTTAGCCTGTCTTTTTTTTTTTTACAATAAAACCTGAAACTTTTGCAAAAGTTATCCTACTAGAGTGTTTGTTGCAAAATAACCAGAAAATTAAGGTGATTTTGTAAACATACAAGGATCTAATTTTGAAAACGACTGGAAACTTTGCAACGTCACCGATTTTGGGAAAAAAAAACTAATATACATAGCAGTGTGTGTCCTATCCCTTATATCATTCTGTCACACGGCAAGGATAAATGGTTAATGGTTAATGTGTTTTTTCTTCACTGGTGAAAAAATCTTGACCTACTTTTGCATCTATACATATATTTATTTTTATTTAATATTTCCTTTCTCTTTATCTTTAATTCGTATTTCTTGACATTTTTATCTTTTTTTTTACATTTCCTTGAATTTCAACCTCTGCTTGTCCCCAATCGTGACATTTTTTCTTCCTCCATTGGTGAAAATTCTTGACTTTTCTCTCAATATCCTTCCATCTTTGCTAATCTTCGACGTGTGTGTGTCTCGAATTGCTTCCTTCCTTCCTTTCGTTCCTATCTCCTTTACTTTCTCGGAATCTGTTTCCTTCCCCCCATCACATACCCACCAACTGCCGCCCACCCACCTCTCTCTCTCTCTCTCTCTCTCTCTCTCTCTCTGACGGGAAGGGACCAGAGGCGATAGACACACACGAGAAGAAAAGAAAAAAAGGAGGAAAAGTGGAACGCCTTCTCTTCCCTCCCACACAAGTCATAAGCCTCCTCCCTTTTCCCTCTCTCCCCCCTCCTTCTCTCTTCCCTGGTGGCTTCTAAGGAAATAGTAGTGGCAGTAGTAGTAGTAGGAGTAGTGGTGGTGGTGGTGGTGGTAGTAATAGTAGTCCCTCTCGTCCTCTCATTCTTCCTCTTTACTTCCTTCCTTCCTCTCTTTCTTTTCATTGCTTTCTTTCATTCTTCTTAGGGAAGTAGTAGTAGTAGTAGTAGTAGTAGTAGTAGTAGTAGTAGTAGTAGTAGTAGTAGTTGCAGGAGCAGCAGCAGCAGCAGCAGCAGCAGCAGTAGTAGTAGTAGTAGTAGTAGTAGTAGTAGTAGTAGTAGTAGTAGTAGTAGTAGTAGTAGTAGCAGTTGTGGCAGCAGCAGCAGCAGCAACAGCAGCAGCAGCAGTAGCAGTAGTAGTAGTAGTAGTAGTAGTAGTGGTAGTAGCAGCAGCAGTAGCAGTAGTAGTAGTAGTAGTAGTAGTAGTAGTAGTAGTAGTAGTAGCAGCATTAGTAGTAGTAATACTAGTAGCAGTAAAGTTAGTAGTAGTGATCCTTTACGTCCTCTTCCTCCTACACCTATTTCTCCTTCTTCTGCTCCTCCGTGCACCATTAGTGGGGTCTCGCCCGAGGCATTCCGACGTGAAGTCCTCTGGTGCCCCGCCGACAAAACCTTCTCTTTGCATGATTTTCTGCCAGTAAAATATTGCCTGACATGCGCACTATATGAAAAATAGTTTAGTGGTCCTACTTTTTTCTAGTTTTTCTTTTACCTATTTCCGTTTTCTTTACTTCTTTGAGTGTGACTGTTCTTCTTTCTTTTTTTTTACTTTTATTATTTCTCCTTTTTCTATTTTCTTTCTTTCTAATCTTCTATTTGCATTTTTTTCGTCTCTTTTTCTTTATCCTTGCTTTTGTATTTCTGAGCGTTATTCCTTCTTTTCTGCTTATTATTCCTCTTCTATCTCATCCCTTCCTGGTTTTTATTTTCTTTCTTCCTCATATTCTTTTATTTGTATTCCTTCC
>NC_059284.1:463467-473467 GCF_017591435.1 Portunus trituberculatus
CATTTATCTGCCTGAGTTCTTTTCTGTTTGTGTGTCTGTCTGTCTGTCTGTCTGTCTATGCTTTTACTATCTTTCGTGCAAATAACTCCTTCCTTCCTGACTTTCTTCTTTCCATTCTCCCTAACTACCTTCCGTCCTTCATTCCTCCCTTTCCTTTCCATTTTCCTCTTATCTCACCGTTTTCCTTCCTTCCTTCCCTCCCTCCTTTAGTTTTTTCCTTCTTTTTCCTTTCTTCCTCCCATCCTTTCGTTTTTCCCTCAGTCTTTTGCATATATACTTCTTTTCTTCCTCCCCTCCATCCTTCATTCCTTCCCTCTCTCAGACCTTTCGTCCCTCCTTCTATCGTTCCTTCCTTCTTCCTTTCATCCTTCTTATAAATCTTGAACACTAAATAAAAATAAAAATTAATAACGAAAAATTCTAACAGTGTTTCGGAATTTCTATGGCCTGTAAATCTCTATGGTTCGTGTCAGGTCGGTGTCTCATAAGAATGTCTGTGATTTATAACCTTTACGGATCATTAATTTTATTGGCCGTACCTCCTGTTCTATAGAATTTGGCGTATTTGGAAACCTCATGTTATATTTCTCTATCTATCGCGCATCGAGAAAAGTTATTGTGAAGCGAGATAATGAAAAGTGTCTTGTTCACTGTAGCTGTATGTTCAGTGGAACCATGCGTGCTTTGGGGTCCAAGGGATCTCCAAGCGCACGGGTTCGAATCCTGTCCACGGTCCGAGTGCAGGTTGGGCTTCCTCACTCGGGGCAACGGTTTCCTAGAAGGTGGGCTTTGAGATAGGAGGTACCATAAAAATATCCCTTTAGCCCATAAATTCCCATGAAAAGCCCACATGGTTTGAAAAAAAAAAAGACAAGACCTAACCTAACCTAACCTAACCTGTAGTTGCATATCAAATTCCGTAGTAAACTTTTTTTGGTCTCATAAATTGCATCTTGTAGAAAGAGAGCTGATTTTAAAACGAGAGAGAGAAGAGCTCGTTAAGTTTGTTATTTGAAGTATTTCTGTATATACAATTATATGGATAAATAACTACTTTTTTCCTTCTTTTCTCCTCCTCCTCCTCCTCCTCCTCCTCCTTTCCCTTCCTACTTCCACATCCTCCTCCTTTCCCCTCCCCCCGTCCTTTTTTTTTTTTTTTAATACCATGTGGGCTTTTCACGGGAATTTATGGGCTAAAGGGGATACTTTTTAGGGTACCTCCTATCTTAAAGCCCACCCGCTAGGAAACCGTTGCCCCGAGTGAGGAAGCCCAACCTACACTCAGACCGTGGACAGGATTCGAACCCATGCGCTTGGAGACCTCTAGGATCCCAAAGCACGCATGGTACCTCCTCTTCCTTTCTTCTTCTTCTTCTTCTTCTATTTCCTTTTCCTTTTTTCCTTCTTCTTCTTCTTCTTCTATTTCATTTTTTTTCCTTCTTCTTCTTCTTCTTCTTCTTCTTCTTCTTCTTCTTCTTCTTCTTCTTCTTCTTCTTCTTCTTCTTCTTCTTCTTCTTCTTCTTCTTCTTCTTTTTCTTCTTTTCTTCTTCTTCTTCTTTTTCTTTTCTTTTTTTTCTTCTTCTTCTTCTCTTCTTCTTCTTCTTCTTCTTCTTCTTCTTCTTCTTCTTCTTCTTCTTCTTCTTCTTCTTCTTCTTCTTCTTCTTCTTCTTCTTCTTCTTCTTCTTCTTCTTCTTCTTCTTCTTCTTCTTCTTCTTCTTCTTCTTCTTCTTCTTCTTCTTCTTCTTCTACTACTTCTTTTCTCTCTCTTCTCTTCTTCCTCTTCCTCTTCCTCCTCCTCCTCCTCCTCCTCCTCCTCCTCCTCCTCCTCCTCCTCCTCCTCTTCTTCTTCTTCCTCTTCCTCTTCCTCTTCCTTCTCCTCCTCCTCTTCGTCTTCCTCTTACTCCTCCTCTTCGTTTTCCTCCTTTTTTCCACTAATAAGTCACTGATCTCTCTCAGAACAATATTGACATTGTTCCACTGTCCTCCTCTTCCTAGTTCTCTTCCTCCTCTTTTTCTTCCTCTTCCTTCTCCTTTTCCCCCTTTCCATTAATAATTCACTAATCATCTTAAAAGAACATTCCATCTCTCTCTCTCTCTCTCTCTCTCTCTCTCTCTCTCTCCTTCCCTTTCAGCCTCATTTTTCTCTCTTTCCTCCACTTCCTCCCTCATTTTTCTCTCCTTCCTCCAATTTCTCCATCATTCTTTTACTTCTTCCCTTTCCTTCCATTATCTCCACTCTCCCTCGCCCTCTCCCAAGACACTGGCAGCTCCTGGTCTCCATTACACCAGAATTCCCTCACTACTCATACTCTTCCAACCACCTGTGTATCCCTTTCCCTCTCCCTCGCTTGCCCACCCCCCTGTCTCTCTCTCTCTCTCTCTCTCTCTCTCTCTCTCTCTCTCTCTCTCTCTGAATGCTAAACGAGAGCTTGTTATGTCGCTTTTAATGTTTACTCACACACGCACAGGCACAGGCACACACACACACACACACACACACACACACACACACACACACACACACACACACACACACACACACACACACACACACACACACACACACAGTAGCGGTAGTGGTGGTGGTAGCGGTGGTTATAATGATTTCTCAAGTACTTAAGGAGAAGAGAAGTGGATAAAGACAGGGCAGTGGTGATGGTGGTGGTGGTGGTGGTGGTGGTGGTGGTGATGATGATGATGATGATGATGATGATGATGATGATGATGGTGGTGGTGGTGGTGGTGGTGGTGATAATGATCCTACATATACTTTAGGGTTCAAAGACTCTTGTTAGGATCAAAGGGCAAGGCACAGGTGAAGCCCAGGTGAAGCTGACCCCAGTGATCTCACAAAGCCTTACCTTTTTCACTCACTCACTCACTCTCCCTTACTCTCACATTTCGTCTCTCTATTTTCTCTTCCCTAGGAACTTTAAGGATAAAGTTACTCGTGTGCATCTCCCAATCTCTGCTTTTTATTACTTAATGCCCACGCCAATCCCGCCATATCTTGTGAATTATGCTCGTCCATTGCCACCAAGCTCACAAGTCTCTGTCTCAAACCTAGCTTCAAGATCCCTGCTAGTCCTATCAGACCTTTTAAACCCTCATTATAGCCTTAGGACTACACTGCCTCCCTTTGCTAGCAGAGGGTACTAGCGGTCAAGACACAGAGGATGCTGACTGTTGAGTGGCGTAGCTTCGCCTCGGATGGACTAACAGGAAATGGAGGAGCAGATAACAAAAGGGATGTGTTCCGCGGGTTTTCACAATGTATTTTCACACGATTAAAAAGAAAAAAACCAATCACACAAGTATCCACATTGAGTCATTCCCGCTACACCGATACACTCTCACTTCACACACTCTCACCGCCTCACTTTTCCACCGTCATTCACTGTCACTCACTCCACCTTCACTCACTCTCCCTCGGATGAAGGCAGTCTCAGCAGGATGGTCACACAACCTTAACTCCTTAGCTATGTCACTGGACCCTAAATTAGGGCACACTTCAGTGTCTGGTGTGAGCCCTCTGTAATGATACACACGATAAGTTACACAAATTACCTATCTTATACAGTTTATCAGCAGCCTTACTTTACGTCAGTCTTACTTCACTGTACACCATGTCACTGGACGAACCATACTTTATCTGAGGGTTGATAGCGTGTAGACAAAGGAAAGTAAGTTTGAATAGAATGTCTTTGCTGAGGTAATGGCGACGCGGGTAAATAGCTACCCACCTGCCACCTACCGACCTCATCTGAACTAATCAGCGTGCAGTTTAATCAGTCTTCTTAAATTGTGTTAAAACGATTTAATTACCTATATTCTGCTTGGACTGTTACATTACAGTACTCTGCTAATTTTCTGCCAGTCTCTCTAAGCCTCTAGCACTACCTTTACTTGCGTCTGTGTCTTTCCATTCGCCCTACCAAAGTCTCCTAGAACCCTGCCAGTTAAGAACATAAGAATATAAGAAAAGAGGGAAGCTACAATAGGCCGCCAGGCCTATACGAGGCAGTCCCTGTGTGTTTAAGCTACCTAATTATATCTATCATACCCATCCATGTACTTATCTAACCTTCTTTTAAAGCTCCCTATTGACTCAGCCCTGACTACATGACCACTGAGACCGTTCCACTCATCAACCACTCTGTTTGAAAACTAGTTTCTTCCCATTTCTTTCCTAAAGCTTAATTTTTCAAGTTTAAAACCATTATTTCTGGTTCTGTCCTGGTTCTGATCCTAAGAACTGCATTCATGTCCCCCTTGTTAAAACCCTTATACCACTTCAATAGTTCCGTAAATGCATACAACACAATACCAATATAGTTATACCTCTTCCTGTTCCTTAGAACCCCTGCCCATGTCTACGATCACTTGCCAATAACTATATGTTAAACTGCCCATAACACCCCTACCAATGTCTCTAGAAAATGTCAATGCATCATATCCTCCCACTATCTTCTTCCCCTTGCCACTATCCATGTCAGCGCATACATATCCACAACCATCCCTGAAAACATCCTGCCAAAACATACATACCTCTTTCTGTCCCCCTGCCCCCTACTAGTGTCCCTACTAGCTCCCTGTCGTTAGCAGCCACCCTCATTTCAATATTTATAAAGGCTAGACTGAGAAGGAGAGACAGGTGGGCCAGGATTTGAATAAAGGGACACCTGCCTGAATTAAGGTAAACTTCCCTTTCGTGACTTTAATTACCATACCGTCGGACTGCAGGTGGTTTGTGGTGAGGGGTGAGGGGGTGAATGGGATGTGGGGTGGGGAGTGGTAATAGAATAAGGATACAAGGGAGAAGTGTTAAATTACATACGTTATAACTTAGATTACATTTCATTCTCATGTTTTTATTCTTGTTCGTAATTGCATCGCTATTGGTGTATTTTTCTTTAATCTTCTTTTCGTGTTTTGTCTCCTCGTTATTCTTAAGTCGCTATTCTTATTATTATCATTCGTGTTTTTCATTCTTTATTTCTGGTTCTCGTGAATGTTGCGTTTGCTAGTCTGTCCATATGTCTCACTTCCTCATTCTAAAAGAGCAAAATAGTTTCTTAATTTCCTCTCTCCACCAGCATCACCGCCACGCCACTACCACCCACGCAGTCCATCAAAGAGAGGGAGGTGAAAACACAAACCACAGACTAGGAAAGCGGTCCTCTTAACTTGACGCTGCATTAAAGTTTGCCATTGTTCACCCTTATGTGTCCTGGCCCGGGTGTGACGTAGGAGAGAAAGATGGAGAAAAAGAGGGAGAGAAAATAAGTAGAGGAAGGACACACAAAGAGAATACTAAGACTAAATTAGCAAATTAGGAAGAGAAAAGTTTAGTTTAGTTTAGTAAAGTGTGAGTAAGGGAGAGAGAGAAGAAATAAAAATTAAGTAGGAGGAAGGAAACGAAGAAAGTACTAGAGAAGTAAAGTAGGAAGAAGTTTATATTTCGACAGATAAAGAATAAAAAAGCTGAGGCGTTTATAAAAGATGATGTTTCTCCTCTTCTCCTGCCTCCACTTCCTCGTTCTCCTCCTCTTCAATAGAGTATATTAAACGTTTTGACAGGTAAACAATAAAAGGCTGGGATGTTAATGAATGTTAATGATGTTTCTCCTCCTCCTCCTCCTCCTCTTCCTCCTTTACCTCCTCCTCTTGCAGCTTCTTGTGTTTGCTTTCACACTGAAGAGATTCTTTATATCCTTTAGTGACGGGCTTGAGTGTCCTTTGTTGCTTGGTATTGATCGGCAGGATGAGAGAGAGAGAGAGAGAGAGAGAGAGAGAGAGAGAGAGAGAGAGAGAGAGAGATAGAGGTAGCGGTGTCGTAACTCGATCAAACTAGGACACTCTACCAACAGGTGCCGCACGGTGAGCGGCACCAAGCAGTCATCACAGTAAGGTTGAGGGTCCCTGGTCAGGAGGTACCTTTGTGTAAGGTACGTGTGACCTATACGAAGTCGCGCCAATAAAGTCTGTGCACGGCGATCCCGGACATGGGTGTATGTCCACTGAGGGAGTGTGGAAGTAGTGATCTCTCCCATTTTCGAGGTTGCGACCCCCGTTAGCCATCTCCTCTGCCAAATTGCTGCAACTGCCATACGAATTACATGAAATACATCTCGAAACGGAACAGGGGCAGGAGATGGAGCGCGACTTGCTGCCTCTTTAGCGAGGCGATCTGCGTGTTCATTCCTGGAACACCAACGTGACCAGGGACCCAACAGAACCCAACACGATATCCTCGTTGGGTAAGAAGATATAGCCACTCCAGGGCTGATAAAACCAAAGGGTTAAGGAGATAGTGCAAGAGAGAGCAGTAAGAGCACTGCGACAGTCACTAAAAATTGTAAAAGACGAAACCGGGAGAGTAAAAATTATCTGTAAAGCTAGGACTATGGCAGACAGCTAAGCAGTAAAGACGGATGCCACTGAAGGAAGGCTGCCAGACCGATAAAAAGAGGAAAACCACACTAAACCCAACGCCTGCGTCGGATTTGGAACCATCAGTAAAAACAGGGATATCATCAGAATGGATAAAAAGTGTTCTAAAACCGTGTGTGGGACAGAGCTGGTAGAAAATCCTTCTTGCCATCCATGGCAGGAGGGCATAATGAGACAACAGGAAGCTGCCAATAACCAACTCGTGGGAGCCGGAAAGAGTAGACAGGAGTGGGGTCGATAGATAAATCCGCCATGAGATTTGCCACTCGAAGGCCAAAAGGTTTAGGTAGACTCGGTCGAGTGACATACGCCTGCGAACGCGAGTCCCGCAACATTGACAGACAAGGGACAGAATCGGGAAGACGGTGGGTGCGAAACCAACACCGGAGCATCGAAGACTGGCGCCGGAGGTCGAGCGGCCAGAAACCAGCATCCACTAGAAGGCTAGGTATTGGAGATGTCCGAAATGCACCTGTAGCCAAGCGGACCCCAGCATGATGCACGGGGTCAAGCGTGCGTAGTCGTGCATCCGTTGCGGATGAGTAGATCTCACAGCCGTATTCCAGCTTGGGAAGTATGAGTGTACGGTGAAGCAGCAGCAACGTGTCCCTGTCCGCACCCCAAGAGGTGTGACTTAAAACCCGAAGAAGGGATAATGCCTGCCGACAAGACGCCTTAAGAGAACGGAAATGGGGAACCCAGGTGAGACGGTTGTCAAAAAAGGCCAAGATATCGAGTCGCCTCCACGCATGAGAGGCGTCTATTGGCGAGGTATAAATCAGGGTCTGGATGGACACCACGGTTGCGACAAAATGCATGGCTACGGTCTTGAGGTGGAGAATCGAAAACCGTTCATGTTGGCCCAACTGGACACCCTATTGATCGCCAGTTGGAGCTTGCGCTCAATCAGTGACATCCTAGCAGCAGCAAAGAAATACATAAATCATCAACATATAAGAGCTGTGAATGCCATCTGGTAGAGTATCTATAACACCATTTATGGCGACTGCGAATAGTGTAACACTAAGAATACTTCCCTGTGGGACACCATCATTTAGAGCAGTAGCCTCGGAGAGAACACTCCCACCTCGAACCCGTAAAAGACGTCTGGATAAAAACTGCTGTATAAAAATAGGAAGGTGGCCACGAAGGCCAAAATTAAACAAAGACTGTAAAATGCCATGACACCAAGCCGTGTCGTAGGCCTTCTCCAGGTCAAAAAACACTGTTACTTGATGGTGGTGATTAGCGAAGGCCTCACAAATAGAAGACTCTAGGGATAAAAGAGCATCAGTAGTAGACCTCATCTTTCGGAAGCCGTACTGTACCGATGACAAGTACTTCCCCCTCTCCAAGTACCACATGAGTCTTACATTTACCATCTTTTCTAACACTTTACAAATGCAGGACGTCAAAGATATAGGACGGTAGTTCGTAGCCTGAGATTATCTTTCCCAGGCTTCGGAAATGGGAGAACCACTGCCACAGCCCAAGAAGATGGAAAGTCACCGGTATGCCAAATCATATTATAAAGATTTAATAAAAGTTAAAAGCACTGTCAGACATGTGGCGCAAGAAGGCATAAGGAATATCATCTGGGCCAGGAGAAGAGTCATGACACTGGGACAAAGCAGTCCGCAACTCGGAGGCAGAGAAGGGACATTATAAGACTCCTCCAGTGGAAGAAAAATTTATGCCGAGAGATTCCATTCTCTGGCGGTGACGTGCGCCCGGGGCTGCAGGATGCCTCCGGGAAACACTGGCAAAGTGCTCCGCGAAGAGGTCGGCGACAGTCCTAGGGTCTGCCACCGTTCGCCCAGCAGACAACAAAACTGGTGGGGAAGGAGCAGAATACTTCCCAGCAATTCGGCGGACTTTGTTAAAGACATCCGTAAGAGGGTGCGGGCGTTAATGGAAGAGACATAAGCTTTCCAAGAGGCTCTTTGTGCCTCTTTCAAAACGCGGCGGGCTCGAGCTCGGCAGCGCCGAAAAGCTTCCAGGCACTGCGGGTCCCCACGATGTCGCCGGAGACGAGAGAAAGCTGCCCGTTTCTCTTTCACAGCTTTAGTGCATGCTGCGTTCCACCAAGGAACGGGACGCTTAGTAAAGCGACCTGACGTCCTAGGGATTGTCTGAAGCGCTACTGAATGTAAAAATCGGTAAAATAATCAACAGCCTCAGCACAAGTAGAAAAGTCAGCCAACGGACGGATAAAAGAGCTAAGGTCTGTGAATCGAGGCCAATCTGCCTTGTCTAAAACCCAGCGTGGGGCCGGGACTGTGGCTCAGAGTTCACAGATTCCAATAAAATCGGAAAGTGGTCACTACCGTGTAAATCCGGTAGGACCCGCCAATTAAAATCAAGGAAAGAATTAGATGTACACAGAGAAAGATCGATAGCTGTAAAAGTCCCAGTAGGACTGTGGAAATGTGTAACATCCCCAGAATTTAAAACCTCCAATCCCTCATCCTCAATAAAAGAACCGATTAAAACCCCACGAGGATTACTAGCACCTTCATCCCACAATGGGTGACGGCCGTTAAAATCTCCCAACAAAGAAAAGGCGGAGTCAGCTGACGCACCAGGCCGTCAAGCTCACCCCTGGAGACAGGAAGCCGAGGAGGAGATATAAACTGCAAATAGTGTAGGATCGTCCCATAAAGACCTTAACAGCAACCACCTGAAGGGAGAGTTGAGTTGCAAGGGACAACAGGTATATCCTGACGGACTAGAATAGCTGTGCCACCGTGGTGGCCCTGGTCAGGAAAGGAGTGCTAAAAAGGCACGATAGCCAGGAGGACTAGAATAAGTACTATCACCTAGCATAGTCTCTTGTAGAGCTACACAGGCTGGAGAGAACTCCGACAGCAAAGCTCGGAGTTCCCCACGAGGCGCGAAGGCCTCTACAGTTCCACTGTAGAAGCTTGAAGATGACTATTTGGGTGCAGTGGACGGGCGAGCCTTTTGAGGCTGCCCGTGACTGACCTGACTAGAAATAATCAAACGACGAGAAGACACCGGGAGTTGAGATGTGCCGGGTCGTTGGACCGCAGCCTTTCGGCCTATCGGTGGGTGATGCGAACCATCATCACTCCTACCGGTCCTCGGAGGACGAGGATCAGGCAGGACTGCACTTTCCGATACAGTGGGTCCACGAGGGACGGCTGTGACAATATCATCGGACGTCTCCATGCTAAGACCGTCCTCATCACAAGAAGCCCGATCTGAGACGGAGGGTGTCACAGAAGGCTTGACAGAAACAACTGGAGCTACCATTGCAGAGCGGTCCCTGGAGGACTCACGGTAATGTGCACCGGGAGAAACCTTAGACTTTTTAGGCTGAGCTAAATCGATCGACTCCGCAGAGCCGCGGTGCCGTTTGGTCAGGCCCTTCAAAGGCTTAGGAGATACAGGTGGCAAATGGACATCTACTATATGGGTGACTTTGGTCAAGTCCGTATTATTCTCGTTGCTTCTTACAGGTGACTCAACTGAGTCATCGGACAAAAGGGCAAACCTACTAGTCAGATGAACAGGACCACCCGCC